>NC_083405.1:140871661-140921661 GCF_020745735.1 Hemiscyllium ocellatum | reverse complement strand
TGTGCGTGTGTGTAGGAGTATCTGTGTGTGTGTGTGTGTGTGTTTGAGTGTAGGAGTACCTGTGTGTGTGTGTGTGTGTGTGTGTGTGTGTGTGTGTCTGTGTGCGTGAGTGTAGGAGAATCTGTGTGCGTGTGTGTGTGTGTGTGTGTGAGTGTAGGAGTATCTGTGTGTGGGTGTGTGTGTGGGTGTAGGAGTATCTGTGTGTGTGTGTGTGTGTGTGTGTGCGTTTGCGTGTGTGTGTGTGTAGGTGTATCTGTGTGTGTGATAGTGTAGGAGTATCTGTGTGTATGTGTGAGTGTAGGAGTATCTGTGTGTGTGTGTGTGTGAGTGTAGGAGTATCTGTGTGTGTGTGTGTGTGTGTGTGTGAGTGTAGGAGTATCTGTGTTTGTGAGTGTAGGAGTGTCTGTGTGTGGGGGGGTGTAGGAGTATCTCTGTGTGTGTGTGTGTGTGTGTGGTTGTGTGTAGGAGTATCTGTGTGTGTGTGTGTGTGGTTGTGTGTAGGAGTATCTGTGTGTGTGTGTGTGTGTGGTTGTGTGTAGGAGTATCTGTGTGTGTGTGTGTAGGAGTATCTGTGTGTGTGTGTGTGTAGGAGTATCTGTGTGGGTGTGTGAGTGTAGGAGTATCTGTGCGTGTGTGTAGGAGTATCTGTGTGTGTGTGTGTGTGTTTGAGTGTAGGAGTACCTGTGTGTGTGTGTGTGTGTGTGTGTGTCTGTGTGCGTGAGTGTAGGAGAATCTGTGTGCGTGTGTGTGTGTGTGAGTGTAGGAGTATCTGTGTGTGTGTGTGTGGGTGTAGGAGTATCTGTGTGTGTGTGTGTGTGTGCGTTTGCGTGTGTGTGTGTGTAGGTGTATCTGTGTGTGTGATAGTGTAGGAGTATCTGTGTGTATGTGTGAGTGTAGGAGTATCTGTGTGTGTGTGTGTGAGTGTAGGAGTATCTGTGTGTGTGTGTGTGTGTGTGTGAGTGTAGGAGTATCTGTGTGTGTGTGTGTGTGAGTGTAGGAGTATCTCTGTGTGTGTGAGTGTAGGAGTATCTGTGTGTGTGTGTGTGTGTCGGAGTATCTGTGTGTGTGTGTGTGTGTGTGTGTGTGAGTGTAGGAGCATCTGTGTGTGTGTGTGAGTGTAGGAGTAACCGTGTGTGTGTGTGCGCGTGTGTGTGCGTGTATGTAGGAGTATCTGTGTGTGTGTGCGTGTGTGTAGGAGTATGTGTGTGTGTGTGTATGTGAGTGTAGGAGTATCTGTGTGTGTGTAAGTGTGTTTGTGTGAGTGTAGGAGTATCTGTGTGTGTGTGTGTGTGTGTGCGCAGGAGTATCTGTGTGTGTGTGTGAGTGTAGGAGTATCTGTGTGTGTGTGTGTGTGTGTGCAGGAGTATCTGTGTGTGTGTGTGAGTGTAGGAGTATCTGTGTGTGTGTAAGTGTGTGTGTGTGAGTGTAGGAGTATCTGTGTGTTTGTGTGTGTGTGTGTGTGTGTGTGTGTGTGTGTGTGTAGGAGCATCTGTGTGTGTGTGTGAGTGTAGGAGTATCTGTGTGTGTGTGTGTGTGTGTGTGTTTGCACGTTCTCCCCGTGTCTGCGTGGGTTTCCTCCGGGTGCTCTGGTTTCCTCCCACAGTCCAAAGAGATGTGCGGGTCAGGTGAATTGGCCATGGGAAATTGCCCGTAGTGTTAGGTAAGGGGTAAATGTAGGGGTATGGGTGGGTTGCGCTTCGGCGGGTCGGTGTGGATTTGTTGGGCCGAAGGGCCTGTTTCCACACTGTAAGTCTAATCTAATCTAATCTAATCAATCGGCTGCAGAGCATTCTGAAAGGGGAGGGTGAACAGCCAGTTGTCTTGGTGCATACAGGCACCAACGGTAGAAGTAAAAAAACGAGATGAGGTCCTGAAAGCAGAATTCAGGGATCGAGGAGAGAAGTTAAAGGGGAGGACCTCAAAGGTAGTTATCTCGGGATTACTCCCAGTGCCAGGTGCTAGCCAGGGTAGAAATGAAAAAAATAGGCAGGATGGACATGTGGCTTGAGGGATGGTGTAGGAGGGAGGGGGTCAGATTTGTTGGACATTGGGACCGGGTCTGGGGAAGGTGGGACTATTACAAAATGGACTGCCTACACCTGAACCAGACAGGAACCAATGTCCTTGGGGGAGTTTTTACTCCTGCAGTTGGGGAGGTTTTAAACTAATGTGGCAGGGGTGTGGGAACCAGAAGAGAAAACAAGTTGGCAGTGAGGTGGAGACTGGTGACTGTAAGGATCGTGAAGATAGCATTAATAAAGGGAGGAGTAGGCAGGGATCAGGTGAGCGCAAAGGAACGGGTGGCCTGAAGTGCATCTACTTTACTGCAAGGAGTAGCGTGGGTAAGGCAGATGGGCCTAGGGCTTGTATTGGGGCCTGGGAGTGTGATGTTATTGCAATCACAGAGACTTGGTTGAAGGAAGGGCATGATGATTAGCAACTTGTTAAATCCTCTTTAAATTCTTGCCTCGATCCTTGAATTCTGCTTTCAGAACCTCATCTCATTTTTTACTTATATCGTTGGTGCCTGTATGCACCAAGACAACTGGCTGTTCACCCTCCCCTTTCAGAAGGGTTTCCTCCGGGTGCTCCAGTTTCCGCCCACAGTCCAAAGATGTGCAGGTCAGGTGAATTAGCCATGGTAAATTGCCTGTAGTGTTAGGTGCATTAGTCAGAGGGAAATGGGTCTGGGTGGATTGCTCTTCAGAGGGTCAATGTGGACTGGTTTGGCCGAAGGGCCAGTTTCCACGCTGTAGAGAATCGAATCTAATCTTAAAATAAGGGATAGGAAAGGGCAAGATTCGTGAACTGTGGATGACAGGAGAAATTATACGACTAGCCAAGAGGAAAAGGGAAGCGTACATAAGGTCTAGGCAGCTAAGAACAGAACGGGCCCTGGAGGGGTATCGGGAAAGTAGGACCAGCCTTAAAAGAGGAATCAAGAAGCTAAAAGGGGTCATGAAATAGCTTTAGCGAGCAGAATTAAGCATTTTATTCTTATATAACAAGCAAGCAGGTAACTAGAGAAAGGATTGATACACTAAAGGATAATGAAGGAAGGCTGTGTGATGAGCCTGAGAGAATGGGTGAGATTCTGAATGATTACTTTGCATCAGTGTTCACTGAGGAGAGGGACATGATGGATGTTGAGATTAGAGATAGAAGTTTGAGTCTGGATCACTTTGACATAAGTAGGGAAGATGTGTTGGGTAGGCTAGAGGTTATTACAGTGGACAAATCCCCAAGATCGGGTGGGATCTATCCCAGGTTGCTGAGCGTGGAAAGAGAGGAAATAGCTGGGGCCCTGACAGATATCTTTGTGGCATCCTTAAACACAGGTGAGGTGCCAGAGGACTGGAGGTTTGTTTCATGTTGTCCCCCTGTACAAGAAGGGTAGTAGGGATATTTAGGGTAACTACAGACCAGTGAGCCTGACATCGGTGGTGGGAAAGTTGCTGGAGAAGGTACTGAGGGATAAAATCTCTTTATATTTGGAAAGGAATGAGCTTATCAGTGAGAGGCAACATGGTTTTGTGCGGGGGAGATCGTGCCATACCAACTTAATAGAGGTCTTCGAGGAAGTGACCAAGTTGATAGATGAAGGAAGGGCTGTTGATGTCATATACATGGACTTTAGTAAGGTGTTTGATAAGGTTCCCCATGGTAGACTAATGGAGAATGTGAAGTCACATGGTGTGCACGGTGTTCTAGCGAGGTGGATAAAGAACTGGTTGAGCAACAGGAGACAGAGAGTAGTAGTTGAAGGGAGTTTCTCGAAATGGAGAAAGGTGACCAGTGGTGTTCCACAGGGGTCAGTGCTGGGGCCTCTGTTGTTTGTGATAGACATCAATGATCTGGAAGAGGACACTGTTGGTATGATCAGCAAGTTTGCAGATGACATGAAGATTGGTGGAGTAGCAGAAAGCATAGGGGACTGTCAGAGAATACAGGAGAATATAGATAGACTGGAGAGCTGGGCAGAGAAGTGACAGATGGAGTTTGATCCAGGCAAATGTGAGGTGATGTATTTTGGGAAGTCGAATTCAAGAGCAAACTATACAGTAAATGGAAGAGCCTTGGGAAAAGTTGATGAGCAGAGAGATCTGGGAGTTCAGGTCCATTGTACCCTGAAGGTTGCTGCACAGGTGGATAGAGTGGTCACAAAGGCATATGGGGGGGGGATCTAAGATGGCAGTGATCTGAGACGATCACACTGCAGAGCTTCGCATCGCAGTAGGAGCAAGACGATCCTTTAACCACCCAACCCAGGTCATCCGGATTTCTTGAGGCGTTGGAAAGATTGTGGAGCCCCAAGAAACATTTACAAATTGCCTTACCCGTATTTTCAGCTGTCCAGAAATGCCTAAAAAGGGAGGAGGAGCATCTGAGGCCGGGTCTGCAGCTCAGCCTGCAGCAGCCTCAGAGCCGATTACTCTCCAGGACCTGGTGAACCAGCTCTCGAAATCTGTTGGGGAAATAGATTGAAGAGAAGCTGGCTCCAGTCTCTCTCATGCTGCAGAAGCATGGGCAGCAGCTGGGAGAGCTGGATGGATGAGGTGGAGCACAGGGTCACAGTGGTGGAAGCTGATGCCAGTTCATTCAAGGATGAGATCCAAGCCCTGAAGAAGCAGGTTCATAATTTGCGTGACCAAATGGATGATCTTGTAAACAGGGGCAGGAGAAAAAACATTTGGATTATCAGTCTGCCCGAGGGTAAGGAATGTGAGCGGCCTGCGGAATTTGTTGAAGATTGGCTTCCGAAATTCCTTGACTTGGAGACTGGCATGAGAGGATTGAAGATAGAGAGGGCTCACCGGGTCGCAGCGCTGAGGTCGGGTCTGGGTCAACACCCTCATCCTTTCCTGGTGCGGTTCCATCATTACCGGGATAAGGAGAGAGTCATGGAGGCTTCCAGTCTCCAGGGGAAGGATCCAAAGGCCCTAATTTACGAGGGGTCTCAGATCATGTTCTTTCAGGACTTTTCAGCGGCAGTGATTCCAGAAACGAAAATCGTATGATGGTCTCAAGAGAAGATTGAAGGAGCTTGGGATTCAGTACTCCCTGAGATATCCGGCAGTGCTTCGGATCACCTTAGATGGATCCATGCATCTCTTTGACACATCGGAGAAGGCAAGAGACTTTGTGGACAAACTAACCTAATTTAAACAATTGTAGTATGTATAAATATTGTTGCATGGGAATGTGTTTATCATTCTGTAAAAGAAATGGAGGAAATCCATTTGGAGCTTTGTTTTTCCCCCTTTTTTTTCCCACTATTGATGATAATAATTTTGTTCAAACGATGTCTGGCGGTGGTTAAGATGTACATTTTGAATTTCTAAGTTAGGACATACCAAAGGATGGGTGGGTATTTATTCCCTTTTTTTTAATTCATATTGATATTCTATGGGATGTTTATTCTTTTTAGCTTGTGCTTGCGATGCGGCTCTAGCTGGGAGAAGTGAAGGTGGTTGAGATGGTTAGATGCCTATTTATGGGCAGTTTGGGACAGGTAGTTGCCCCCTCCGGGCAGGGGGTGAGTTCCCCTACTCAGCGCTATTGGCGCTTTATATGTTGGTTTGTTTTCTGGTTTTTGTTGTTTTTTATTTTTAATAATTTTGTATGTTTGTTAAATGTAGTGGTTTTAGTTTATGTAGTTTTTGTATTTGGTGGACCATGTGACACTAAGACTCAGCAATTTGTGGTTCGGGTTCCTCCTCTCTGGAATTTAAATGTAATTGCAGAAGACTATGGCTAATGATTTGATTAAATGGTGTACCTGGAATATCAAGGGAAGTCACTCACCAATTAAGAGGAAGAAGGTACTCTTGAGTCTTAGAAAGGAGAAGGTGTTTGTTACAGGAGACACATTTGGATGACAAGGAGCATCTGAAATTATAGCAGAATGGCTTTGACCGAGTTTATTTTTCATCATTTAATACCAGAGGTAGGGGAGTGGCTATGTTGGTAAGGAAAAATCTCTCATTTAAATTGTTGGAATGTGTTAAAGACACATACAGGAGGTTTGTAATTCTTAAAGCCTTGATAAATGGGGAAGAATATGGCATTTTAAATGTTTATTGTCCCCCAGCTCATCCTCTTAAATTCTTGGTAGATGCTTTTTCTAAACTGATAAGTCTCAAGTCTTGGCACATCATTACAGGGGGAGATTTTAACTGCCTCATGGACCCCACAGTAGACAGGTTGCCTAAAGGTCCCTCGATACCCTCTGCACAGTTACTGGGTCTATGTGGGGAATTAGGGTTGGTGAATGTCTGGAGGTGTCTCCACCCTACAGGTAGGGATTTCACGTTTTTCTCCAATCTGCACAGATGTCACACGAGGATTGATTGTTTTCTGACCCCTGCGGTAACCCTGGATCTGGTGGCATCCTGTACGATTGGTGATATTGCCATCTCTGATCGTGCTCCAGTGTACCTCATGGTTGAAAGGTGGATTCAGGGTACTGGTGAATGGACCCCTTTATTCTCATGGATAGAAGGTTTGTGGAGTATTTCTCTAGGGAATTTCTGGCATTCCTAGACATCAACATAGGCTCGGTTGATAGCTCATCTGTTCTCTGGGAAACTGCCAAAGCTTATGCTGGGGGCTTAGTTATTTCATATTCCACAAGTAGGAAGTGGCAGAAGGGTGAGCAGCAACGTCTCCTTGAAGCACAGTTGAAGGCAGCTGAGAAGGCCTATTTTGACAGACCCTCGTTGGTCAAACTACAGAGGATTATGGCACTGCGGTCTGCACTAAATTCCGTGCTCATGCAGACGGCAAAGAAGGAGCTGGCTTTTGCAAAGCAAAGGTTATATGAGCATGGTGACAAGCCAGGCAGATACTTAGCATACCTTACCAGAAAGAGAAGTGCCCCACAAACCATTACAGCGATTAGGGGAGGGTCTGGGAACCTAACATGTGATCCTAAAAAGATTAATGTGGCGTTCCAGCCACATAACTCAAAGTTGTATCAGTCTGAGAATTGTGAGGAGGGGCAGGCCAAAATGGAATGCTTTTTTAGAGATCTGAAGCTCCCGGGTGTGACTCCCGAACAACAGTCCTTTCTCAATGCCCCATTATCAGAACAAGAAGTGCAGGAAGCTGTGAGGCAGCTTCAGAGTGGAAAGGTGCCCGGTCCTGATGGACTTCCCAGTGAATTCTATAAGGAATTTATAAGTATACTGTCAGGCCCGATGCTGAGTATGTTTAATGATTCACACAGTCATGTTTGTCTCCCACCATCTCTGGGAGAGGCCAATATTTCACTTATCCTTAAAAGAGGGAAGGATCCGGAAAACTGTGCTTCATACGGAACTGAAAATGTGTTGCTGGAAAAGCGCAGCAGGTCAGGCAGCATCCAAGGAACAGGAGATTCGACGTTTCGGGCATGAGCCCTTCTTCAGGGCTCCTTTGCTGCCTGACCTGCTGCACTTTTCCAGCAACACATTTTCAGCTCTGATCTCCAGCATCTGCAAACCTCACTTTCTCCTGTGCTTCATACAGGCCCATCTCGCTCTTAAACGTGGACTTTAAGATCCTCTCTAAGGTTCTTGCGTTACCCTTTATTATTATTTTTATTTTTATTTTTAAATTATTTTTATTATTAAAGAGGATCAGACGGGCTTCATAAAGGGTCGCAGATTCTCCAATAACGTTAGGAGGCTGCTTAACGTAAGTCAAGCATACCAACAGCAGTCAGTACAGGGATTGGTGATTTCTCCCAATACAGAGAAGGCATTTGACCGAGTTGAGTGGCCGTACCTTTTCTATACTCTAGACCAGTTTGGTCTGGGTGAAGCTTTCATAAGATGGGTGAAGGTTCTCTCCAGTGTACCTCTCGCTGTGGTCATTACCAACGGGGTACGATCAGGCAATGTTAATATTTCTAGGGGCAGCGGCAGGGCTGTCCCCTTTCACCGTTACCTTTTTACATTGGTGATTGAACCGTTGGCAGAGGCCATTCATGGGGATCTCAGTATATCAGCTCCAGGAGTGGGGTCAAAATTACATAAGATCGCGCTGTATGCAGATGATGTTCTAATTTTCTTGACAAATCCAGCAGTCTCAGTGCCTTGCCCGATATAATGCATTCACGCGTTTGGCGCTTTTTCAGGGTAGAAGATTAATTTTGCCAAATCAGAGGCTATGGGTGGTCTTATGGAAGAGTTGGCTCTTGAGAGTGACTATAGATTCCCATTTAGGTGGTAACAGGGGGGTTTTGTGTATTTGGGCATATTCATTACTCCAGTTCTGGATCGGCTGGTCAAAGCCAATTTTACTCAATTATTTGAAAAAATTAAACCAGATCTCCAAAGATGGGAGGCACTTCCAGTCTCATGGTTGGGTCGGATAGCGCTTATTAAGATGAATATTCTCCCTCGTTTGCTATACCCTATACGGATGCTCCCCCTGATTTTCAATAAACAAACTCTCAGGAGACTGAACAGTTGGTTCAGCTCCTTTATCTGGCACCGTAAACGGCCCCTCATTAAATTAGCCAAACTGCAGTTACCTCACAGATTGGGGGAGTAGACCTTCAGGACATTAAAAATTACCAATTAAGCTCACTTTTGGCCTATGTAAGTGATTGGGTTTGTGGGGACCCTCTTTCAATGTGGCTAGATAACGAAGCCTCCCAGGCACGGTGCCCCCTTACCAGTTCGCTGTTTTTGGACAAGGTGAGGACAGTTCGGGAATATTGCCATAACCCAATAGTCATCAATATTGTTAAAGCATGGAGGGCAATTCAGCAGAGGCAAGGTAATATTGGCAAAACATCTTTGTTTACACCTTTAGTGGGTATGCTGAGTTTTCAACCAGGTATAATAGATTCAGGATTTAAATGTCAGACAGCTAGGAGTATATGTTGCATGGGTGATTTATTTGAGGGAGATGTAATGATGTCCTTCGATCAGTTAGGACGGAAGTACGAGTTACCTCATAGAGACCTCCTTCGTTTTTTTCAAGTTAAGGATTTTATTCAAAAAAGGACCACACTTTTGACTGATCCTTACAAATCTGACACAGAAAGAGGGGTACTAAGGGCTAAGAGTACACTCTCTGTCAGGACTCTATATCACCAGTTGGGGGGTGCCACCTCAGGTGAGTCTGATCGACTCTGCAAGATGTGCGAGAGAGAGCTGGGTGTTGAAGTTTCTTCAGAGGCACGGGAGGATATTTGGGAGAATGCAAGGAAGATATCAATTTACAATAGGATCCATGCTTTACAGTTGAAGATTCTCCACAGGGTCCACTTAGCCCCAGACCGTTTGTCAAAATTTAAACCAAGGGTATTTTCAGCATGCCCCAAGTGCAAGGTCTGTATGGACACTCTTACCCATTGTCTTTGGTCTTGTGACAGGCTTCAAACATATTGGAGCGCTGTGCTGGGTGCAATGGAGGGGATTTTAGGTGTAGGGGTGGAGAAGGACCCTATTTCGCTCCTTTTGGGCCTACCCATTGTATTTCCTGCAGACTTGTATAAGGCAAAACTTTTCAATATTCTTACATTCTGTGCAAGGAAGAATATCTTGCTAGGTTGGATATCAGAAAAACTCCCCAGGCCTGTCGGGTTGGCGGAAGATTGTTATGGAGCATATTCCCCTGGATTTTCTCACAAATATGGTACACCACAAAACTGAGAATTTTTACATGACATGGCAACTCTTTTTGAAATACCTGGACACAGATTTATCTGCCACACTAACAAGGGCTTTTATATAGCTGTAACAATTGTGTTTCATGAGTCCAATATCCAGGGAGGAGGAACTGTGAATGTATGAGTGTTTTGTTTGGGTGAGCTGAGTTATTACGATTTATTTGTTTGTTGTTAGGTATTTATTTTGTTAGTTAAATAGCTAGTTTAGGTTTTTTTAAATTTTATACTTCTCTATATATGTTTATACATTCATATAGGAGGGTGGGGTGGGGAATTTTTTTATTATTTGGGTTTAGTTTTGTACTGTTTTGAATTGCACTGTTTTGTTGTATTTGTTGTAATATTTAAAAATCTATTTTTCTTAATAAAAATATATTATAAAAAAACAAATTTTTTAAAAAAAGAAGACATATAGTATGCTTGCCTTCATCGGACGGGGTATTGAGTATAAGAGCTGGCAGGTCATGTTAATATTGTACAAGACATTGGTTCGGCCGCAGTTAGAATACTGTGTACAGTTCTGGTCGCTACATTAACAAAAGGATGTGGACACTTTGGAGAGGGTGTAGAGAAGGTTTACGAGGATGTTACCTGGTAGGGAAGGTACTAGCTATGAAGAGAGGTTGAGTAGGTTAGGTTTGTTTCCATTAGAAAAAGGGAGATTGAGGGGGGACCTGACTGAGGTTTACAAAATCATGAAGGGGATAGACAGGGTGGGTAGAGACAAGCTTTTTCCTAGGATGAAGGATTCAATAAGGAGAGGTCACGCTTTCACGATGAGAGGTGAACAGTTTAAGGGGGATACACACGGTAAGTACCTCACACAGAGGGTGGTGGGTGCCTGGAACACGTTGCCAGCAGCGGTGGTAGAGGCAGGCACAGGGAGATTCATTTAAGATGCGTCAGGACAGATGCCTGAGTTGGTGGGGAGCAGAGGGACACAGATGCTGAGGAATTGGGCGACGGGTTCAGACAGGGGACTTGGATCAGCTCAGGCTTGGAGGGCCGAAGGGCCAGCTCCTGGGCTGTACATTTTCTTTGTTCTTTGTATGTACCATTCTACACAGCTACAGTGAGAGGTTGAGGCCTCGTGAGGAGTGCGATTGCAGTGTGACTCAGCACTTACAGACTGTCGTGTTGAACTAATTACTGTGTTTCTTTGATTTTCTGTTTTTTAGTAAGTGGACAGTAATGTTTAACGTTTTAAATTCAGGAGTGGAGGAAGGTGATGACCTAATGGTATTAATGCTGGAGTGTTAATCCAGAGACTCTAGTAATGCTGTGATGACCCACAGCAGGTGGTGGAGTGTGAATTCAATGAAGAAAAGATTGGATTTAGGATTCTAATAATAACCACGAATCCATCATCAGGAAAACCCCATCTGGCTCACTCATGTCCTTTAGGGAAGGAAACTGCCATCCTTACCTGTAGAGTGTGGTGCTGGAAAAGCACAGCGGGTCAGGCAGCATCTGAGGAGCAGGAGAATCGACATTTCAGGTAAAAGCCCTTCATCAGGAATGAAGAGATTTTGCTCGAAACATAGAATCATAGAGATGTACAGCATGGAAACAGACCCTTCGGTCCAACCTGTCCATGCTGACCAGATATCCCAACCCAATCTAGTCCCACCTGCCAGCACCCAGCCCATATCCCTCCAAACCCTTCCTATTCATATACCCATCCAAATGCCTTTTAAATGTTGCAATTGTACCAGCCTCCATCACTTCCTCTGGCAGCTCATTCCATACACGCACCAACCTCTGTGTGAAAAAGTTGCCCCTTAGGTCTCTTTTATATCTTTCCCCTCTCACCCTAAACCTATGCCCTCTAGTTCTGGACTCCCCGACCCCAGGGAAAAGACTTTGTCTATTTATCCTTTCCATGCCCCTCATAATTTTGTAAACCTCTATAAGGTCACCCCTCAGCCTCCGACGCTCCAGGGAAAACAGCCCCAGCCTGTTCAGCCTCTCCCTGTAGCTCAGATCCTCCAACCCTGGCAACATCCTTGTAAATCTTTTCTGAACCCTTTCAAGTTTCACATTTTTCCGATAGAAAGGAGACCAGAACTACACACAATATTCCAACAGTGGCCTAACCAATGTCCTGTACAGCCGCAATATGACCTCCCAACTCCTGTACTCAATACTCTGACCAATAAAGGAAAGCATACCAAACACCACCTTCACTATCCTATCTACCTGCGACTCCACTTTCAAGGAGCTATGAACCTGCACTCCAAGGTCTTTGTGTTCAGCAATCTATTCTGCTGCTCGGATGCTGCCTGACCTGCTGTACTTTTCCAGCACCACACACTCGACTCTAATCTCCAGCACCTGCAATCCTCCTACTCTCCTGCCATCCTTGCCTGGCCTGGCCTGTGTGTGACTCCAGACCCACAGCAATGTGGGTGACTCTTAACTGCCCTCTGGGCAATTAGGGAGGGGCAATAAACATTGGCCCAGCCAGGGACACCCACACCCGATGTATGACTAGAGAAAAGCTGCTGGAGTTTATTTTAGAGGTTGATAAAAGCAGCCTGCAGATGTTGTCAGGCTCTCTCAGAGCTGGGTATAAGTTTTGTATTCAATTTGAGTTGGACTCTCACTCTCTCTCTCGCTCCCTCTCTGCCGTTAGGCCCTTTATTTAAGTGTTCCTTCCTCTTGGACTAGAGGAGATAGCAAGTCAGGAAAGTTTGGCTGAATTAGCCAAGGGTGTGTTTATGCATTGCTGTGAAATGTGGACCGTTGATTAGTTGTTCCTATATTATTGTATTAAATATTTGAATAGAGTTAAAGTGATGCCAGTTCCCTGGTTTATATTTTAATGGTCTTGTCAGAATGAAGGGTGTTTTGTTTAAAGTCTGGAAAAGAACCAATCCAATCACATCTGGAACACAGACCCTTACGTTTCCCTTCAAATAAGATCACGCTGGGGTCTACACTATCTCCTTGATCTATTTAGAGGTTTGGTCTAATCCATACCAAGTGACTAAATGATTAAGGGCAGAGTGGTAGATGTTGCCGATGTGGACTTTCATTGCAGGGAGGCTGGTTGTTGTTGTATTGCAGTAGTCTGACCATAGGGCTGTTCTCTCATTAGACAGAGACCCTACGCCCCCTCAGCAACAACACAAGGGGCTGGCTCGTTCCAAATCAGGACACGAACCTCCCGAGGGCAGCTCCAGAAGCGCGCTTGGCCAGGATCAGGGAGTCAGTGGCCAGCTCCCAGCTCGGGTAGGCAGCACCCGTAAGAAAAGGGTGAGAACAGCCACTACCGAGAAACACCGAGAGGGAGGGAGGGACAGACAGAGAGGGAGAGAGAGTGAAGTTAGAACCTCACTCAGACTGTATCAGGGAGCACTCGCTTCCTCTGGTTATTCCCAGCCCCTGGTGGAGGAGCCCAGTCTCGGTGATTGGCAGTGGGAGAGGAAAGTGAGAGTCTCTGGGCCTTCAGCCTCCCCTTGGAACGGAGCCTGTAACACACACACACACACACACACGGAGCTGCACAGTTCAGCTCCTCAACACCAAGAGCTGCTTTATGTGCTCCGTGTCTGACCTGAAGCCTGTGTCCCAGTTCACTGAGAGCTCAAAGCTCCATCCAAGATCTCCAACTGACCCAGCACCTCCATTTCCTAGACCACATCCAGGCTGGAGAGCGACAGGAGAGATAGACTGAGAGAGTCAGAGCAGAGTGAGGCCATTCAGTCCATCAGCGGTGCTCTGCTGTTCACTGGCATCATGGCTGATTTGATCATCCCTTATCCTGTGCCCTGTCTTTTCCCAATAACCATTAATTTTCTGATGGATTAAAACTTCAGTCTCAGCCTTGAATGTACTGAGTGTAAGACCCGGCCTGGCTAGCCCTTCTGTGGTCAAGAATCCCACAGACTCCATTCCCGTGGAGGGAAGCAATTCCTCCTCATCCGTCTTAAATGGCTGACCCCTTATCCTGAGAGGATTCCCTTTGGTTCTACACATACCCCAAGGCAGTCCGCATCCCCCCTGTCAAATGTCCAAGGTTCCTTGCTATTTTAATAAGGTCGCCTCATTCTAAGCTCCACTGAGTACAAGCCTCACCACCTCAACCTCTGCTCACGCTCCCTCTGTCCCTGGGACCAACCCAGTGAGCTGCCCCCAGTGCTAGCATCTTTCCTCCAATGAACAAAGGACCCAGACATGTCCCCAGTATCTGGTCTAACTAGTACCTTGTTTAATTTGGGTAAAACCTCCCTCACTGTGTATTCCAACTCTCCATTTGCATTTCCCAACACCTGATGAACAAGGATAATATGTCTCGTTTATGTACAAGAGCTCCCAGGTCCGTCTGCTTCCCCTTCCTGCAGTCTCCATCTAGAATATTCCACCCTCTCTTCCCCGCTACCTTCTTCCAATTGCCAAGGATTGGCCCTGTCAGGCTGCAGAGAGATAGAGACAGAGGGTCATCCTCAGGACGTGCCTTCCCAGTTCAGCTCAAGGACTGAGGGGTATCAGAGAAATAGACTGTGGTATATCTTCGGTGAATTTTGATGGAATTAGACAGGAGGGGTTGGTTGGAGTAGTTTGTTTACAGGGAGAAGGGTCTCTGGCAAGTGTGAGGCCTTTAGAAGGGGGATAGCGAGAGTTCAAGGTCTGAATGTTCCTGTGAGGGTGAAGGGCGAGGTTGGCAGGATTAGGGAACCCTGGATGACGAGAGATATTGAGGCTTTGACCAGAAAAAAGGAGGAGGCGTGGCTAAGGTAAGGCAGCTGGGGTCAAGGGAAACTCTGGAGGTAAACAGGGAATACAGGAGTTTACAGAAGCAGGAAATCAGGGGGGCAGAAAGTGGGCACGACATTACCTTAGCTGAGAAGATTAGTGTGAATCCAAAACAATGGTTATGAATTTGAGACATGTGCTGTATCTTTAAGAGAGACAGAGTGGTGTTCTGAATTGAAAACTGACGAGCCTCTGTGTATATGAGTAGATGGCAGTCCCAGAGTGTACTGAAAAATTGAAAATATACAACATTTGGCTGTGAAATGGATCCTTGAGTTGGTTGCTGCTTCAACAATAATTTGAATTTAACCAATCAGTTTAAATTATGCCCCAGGATACTAAAACCCCATTGATTTTGAATTTATTGTTTTGCCATCATCAAACTAATGAGACCATCTGAAGTTGAGGATATAAAAAAGGCAGGCATTTTGAGAGAGAGAGAGCAACTGCTATTTAGAGAGAACCAAGAACTTTGGAAACACTCTCTGCCAAAGGCTCTTTTTCATATGGAACTGACTCACAGGAAAAGAAAGATGACGACCCAAGGAGATCTTCAGCCAGAAGAAGAAAGACACTGGCGATGACAGACGCTGAGTGTTTTGAAATGAAGTTGATGGAATTTTAATAAGTGTTTTATTGGAACAGCATATTGTTCTTGAGTTGGAGGCAGGTAATAAGAGTTAAGAGAAAAGAGGGCTAAGAGTATGAATAGTTGTTGTTTAATGTTTACTTTTAGAGTTAAAGACTAAATTGATATTATTTTCTTCAAATAGTGGAATTTGGGAGTTCTCTGTCACTTGTACTTTAACAGATTACGAGACGAGGTGAACTTTTCTGGCTGTTTGGTTTAATTAACAGAAGGGACACCCCAGTGTCATAACAGTTTGGAGGTTCATCCGGGATTTGGACAATTTTAGGCAGATCCAGTCAGAGATTTGAACAGATTTTGTTACAAAAGGTCCCAGCAGATTTAAACACTTACTGATTAGTGCCTCAATTTTAAATAAAATGCAGGGGAAAGTGTGTTTAATTTTGGTTACTTGTGATTGGTTAAATTAAAATTAGGGGAAATGGCTCTTAAAATTGCTGAAGAGGTTCTAGTGTTTGAAGATGCTTCCCAAATTTGTCATGAAAGTTTAGAAAGACAGAGGAAGGAGATTCTTCTAGAATGAAGTGGGTTTAACCCAGGGACAAAAGGAAAGCTGGAATTGTAATGGAGTTGGTCAAGGACTGAGGGGTATCAGAGCAATAGGCACACGCAACAGGGTTAGAAACAAACTTAAATTACAGTTGAGGCAAATGGAGTGAGAAGATAAAGAGCAGGGAAGAAGAACAATGTTGGAAGAAAGAGAGAGCGAACAAAGAGAGAGAGAGAAATGAACAGGAGAGAAGGGTCTTAGGTGAGCAAAAAGAGAGAGAGAATTTCAACTTCAGATGTTATGACTTAGTCAGGAAAGTCAGGAAAGTTAGTGGGCGGCACGGTGGCACAGTGGTTAGCACTGCTGCCTCACAGCGCCTGAGACCCGGGTTCAATTCCCGACTCAGGCGACTGACTGTGTGGAGTTTGCACGTTCTCCCCGTGTCTGCGTGGGTTTCCTCCGGGTGCTCCGGTTTCCTCCCACAGTCACAAAGATGTGCGGGTCAGGTGAATTGGCCATGCTAAATTGCCCGTAGTGTTAGCTTAGGGGTAAATGTAGGGGTATGGGTGGGTTGCACTTCGGTGGGTCGGTGTGGACTTGTTGGGCCGAAAGGGCCTGTTTCCACACTGTAAGTAATCTAATCAAGTTAACAGGGTGGAGATGGAGAGAGAGGGCAGTGAGGAATGTAAATATGTTAAATATGTAAATATGTCAAACCTCTGCCACATTTTGATGAGAAAGATGTCGAAGCCTTCTTTATTTCATTTGAGACTTTGGCCAGGCCGGTGGAGTGGTCAGAGAACTTGTGGGTAATGCTAGTTCAGGGTAAGCTGGTCAGCACAGCTGGGGAGGTGTTTGCTGCACTGTCACATGAGGGGTCAAGAGATTCTGAAGAGGTTACCCAGTCTGTTTTGAGTCCTTAGCAATAGATACTAGAAACAGTTTGGGAAAACAAAGGAGAAACTGGGTCAGACATACATTGAGTTTGAAAGAACTAACCATCATCATTTTGACAGATGGGTGTGGGCCTTAAAAATAAATCAGACGTATGGGGCTCTAAGGGAGATTATTCTGCTGGAGGAGTTTAAAACCTCACTTCCAGAGATGGTAAGAATTCAGATGGAGGAGCAGAAAGTTCAGGCAATGAGAAGGGCAGCAGAGTTTGCAGATGAAAATACATTGGTGCATAAGATGATATTTATCTTCTGGCAAGAATTTCATTCTGAGAGGGATAGAAATTGGGAGAAGGGGAGATCCTACACTCTGAAACCAAGAGTAGAGTACACTGGTAAGAGTTTACCAGAGAGGAGAAATGGGCTGAGGTGCACCAGATTGTGTTGCCAGTAGCATACAGACAGGAAGTGACATGGGTAGCACATGAACTACCTGTAGGAGGTCACCTTGGGGTAGCCAAGACTCTGGCTAAGGGGGCCCCCCAGGACGGTGACTGTGTGAGGGGGGGGGGGGGGCCCGGGACGGTGACTGTGTGAGGAGGGGGCCCCCCGGGACGGTGACTGTGTGAGGGGGGGGGCCCCGGGACGGTGACTGTGTGAGGGGGGGGCACTCCGAGATGGTGACTGTGTGGGGGGGGGTCGGTGTGACTGTGTGAGGAGGGGGGCGGTGTGACTGTGTGAGGGGGGGTCGGTGTGACTGTGTGAAGGGGGGTCGGTGTGACTGTGTGAGGAGGGGGTCAGTGTGACTGTGTGAGGGGGGGTCGGTGTGATTGTGTGAGGAGGGGGTCGGTGTGACAGTGTGAGGAGGGGGGGTCGGTGCGACTGTGTGAGGAGGGGGGAGCGGTGTGACTGTGTGAGGAGGGGGGGTCGGTGTGGCTGAGTGAGGAGGGGGGGTCGGTGTGACTGTGTGAGGGGGGCGGTGTGACTGTGTGAGGGGGGGTCGGTGTGACTGTGTGAGGAGGGGGGTTCGGTGTGACTGTGTGAGGAGGGGTCGGTGTGACTGTGTGAGGGGGGGTCGGTGTGACTGTGTGAGGGGGGGGTCGGTGTGACTGTGTGAGGGGGGGGGTCGGTGTGACTGTGTGAGCGGGGGGTCGGTGTGACTGTGTGAGGGGGGGGTCGGTGTGACTGTGTGAGGGGGAGCGGTGTGACTGTGGGGAGTGAGTCTCTGATTGTCCTGTGGGTGATGGTCTCACTGGGATTGAACAGACTCAGTCTCAGTCCTGTGCAGGCAGCAACTTTATTGAGGCTTTTAAATCAGAAAAAGCAGAAAGTTCCAGGTGGCTCCCAGATTCTCACAGAACGGTGTAATTACACAATACAGACCGTCAATCGTCAATCAGTCCTGGGTTGTTAGTGACCAGAGACTGTGGGCATTAATACCAGTTCAAGTCTGAACTCTGGGTGCTCAGATAAAGCTGTTGTTCCATGTGACAGTCAGGACGGTCTGAGATTTTTCTCAGTCACCTCCCCCCTCCGTCTCCCTGGATAATCTTTGACAGAGTTCCTCAGCTGATGCTGTCACTGAGCATGGTCTCCGTTGCCTGGGACTGTTCCAGGGAGATTGATGGAGAAATCCGTGACTGACTGACTGTGGGTGGGAGACAGCAACTGGGAAAGGCTGGTTCCCATCCTGAAATCCTTGTTCACAGCAACTTTCAAGCAGAGAGTGTGGCCTGGGGCGGGGTGTGGGGGGAGCAGGAGCTGATTGGCTGCAGAAGCTCAAAGCACAACATGGCTCTCTCCAAATGAGCAGCGTTTTGGATTAATGTTCATGACTGGAAAATAAAAGTCACAAAAAACGCTCAGTTACTCTCTGATTGGAAATCACACTCACCGTATCAGTGATCAATACTTTTCCTAATTCATTGACACGGTATTCCACTGAACAGGTGAACATTTCTGACCTGCACAGGGAGTGGACAGGGCCCGGGGGGGAGCCTGATCTGATGTGACTGACTGGGTTCATTCAGAATTTACCACATTGTGCTGGGGCCTGGATTCACTCAGGGGACACAGAGTGAGAGACAGTGGGCTGCGACACTTCATTCGGAAGAGTCGGGGGGAGACTATTTGTAAACGGGAGAAAACTTTGGGAAATCTGAAGCGCAGAGGGATGTGGGAATCCGAGTTCAGGATTAGCCTCAGGTTCAGAGGCAAGTTCAGCTGGCAGTTAGGAAGGTGAACCCAATGTTCGCGTACATTTTAACTGCGAGAACACAAGTGCAGGGACGGACAGCTGAGGCCATGGTTGGCAGATTGTGGGACGGTTTGGTGTCCCAGTGATCTCCAGCTCAGAGGAAGGCCCTTCAGCCCATTGAGTCTGTGCTAGTCAAAACCAGCCACCTGAGGATTCTAATCCTGTTTTGCAGCATTTGGCACAAAGCCTTAGATTAGATTCCCTACAGTGTGGAAACAGGCCCTTCGGTCCAACAAATCCACACCGACCCACTGAAGTGCAACCCACCCTTACCCCTACATTTACCCCTTACCTAACACTACGGGCAATTTAGCATGGCCAATTCCCCTGACCCGCACATCTTTGGACTGTGGGAGGAAACCGGAGCACCCGGAGGAAACTCACACCTTGTTTGCCTTGATACCAGAAGGACACATCCAAACACTTCATCAATGATGAAAGGCTCTCCCCCCTCCCTCCCTCTCCCCATCTCTCCCTCCCTCCCTCTCCACACCTCTCCTCCCCATTCCAGGCAGTGAGTTTCAGGTTTACCCTCACATCCTCACAAACCTCCTGGCCCTTCCCTTTAATTTGACAGGGATCTAGCTGACTCACCTTGATGCCGTAGACCAGATCTTGCTATACTTTCTTTCCCATAGGGAGAGGACAGATTGTGGTGTAGAAATCTCTCCTGAACACAATGTCAGCTATTTCTGCACTTTCCCTAACCTCAAATAGCCCCTCACCATTGGAACTGCATGAGCATGTTTGCATGTCTGGAGTTCCCCCTGCAGATGTGTTCCTCCAGCTTCCTCCTGTTACTGCTCTATAGACTACCCTCAGCAATGTCACTACATCCTTTTGTTCCTTAGATCCAACCAAATGGATTCTGTCTCTAACCCTCGGGGACAGCCTCTTTCTCCAGCCCTTGCCCAACATATCCTCCCCGCTCCTCCCCATTTTTTCCTTCCCCTCACTTCCCATTGATGTGCCCATCATAATGAAGGTCTGGTGTTGAATATTCAGCCTCACGATGTCCTTGAAGCTGTCTCCTGCCATGAATAGTGGACGTGTAATCCAAATTCAGTCAGTTTAGCTCACACCCCCACCCCATGTTCACAGCATCTGTCCCCAAAACGACATTCCATTGCCAGCCAGCTTGGTATCTGAGTGCTCCCAGGGAATGGAAGGTGGGGGAGAGGCAGCTCCCAATGTCATGTACTCACTGAGAGGGACTGGAGATCAGGGAGTTAGATTCTGATGATTAATACTCACTGTGTGAGGGGGATTGGGGATCAGGGAGTTAGATTCTGATGATGAATACTCTGTGTGAGAGGGATTGGAGATCAGGGAGTTAAATTCTGATGATGAGTACTCACTGTGAGAGGGATTGGAGATCAGGGAGTTAGATTCTGATGATGAGCACTCACTGTGAGAGGGATTGGAGATCAGGGAGTTAGATTCTGATGATGAGTACTCACTGTGAGAGGGATTGGAGATCAGGGAGTTAGATTCTGGTGATTAATACTCACTGTGAGAGGGATTGGAGATCAGGGAGTTAGATTCTGATGATGAGTACTCATTGTGAGAGGGGGAGTGGGGATCAGGGAGTTAGATTCTGATGATGAATACTCTGTGTGAGAGGGATTGGAAATCAGGGAGTTAGATTCTGATGATGAATACTCACTGTGAGAGGGATTGGGGATCAGGGAGTTAGATTCTGATGATGAATACTCACTGTGAGAGGGATTGGGGATCAGGGAGTTAGATTCTGATGATGAATACTCACTGTGTGAGATGGATTGGGGATCAGGGAGTTAGATTCTGATGATGAATACTCACTGTGTGAGATGGATTGGGGATCAGGGAGTTAGATTCTGATGATGAATACTCACTGTGTGAGATGGATTGGAGATCAGGGAGTTAGATTCTGATGATGAATACTCACTGTGTGAGATGGATTGGGGATCAGGGAGTTAGATTCTGATGATGAATACTCACTGTGTGAGATGGATTGGAGATCAGGAAGTTAGATTCTGATGATGAATACTCACTGTGTGAGAGGGATTGGGGATCAGGGAGTTAGATTCTGATGATTAATACTTACTGTATGTCACTGTGTGGTTCCGGTGCCCCAAAAAGTTCCACCTCACACAGCGAAATGCATTTTTCAGTTCCTGGGATTGTGATGGTCACAAACACACCATGCACTCCGATATCTCCGCATTTAATCACTTTAGTGTCTCCCGCTGGGATTGAGACGTTGGACGCACAGCTGGAAAAGGCAGAAGGAGAAACTCAATCCACATGAAGCAAGAAACAAACTCAAGATCAGACACGACAGGACGGGTTGAAGAAATCAGCCTGCGAGTGCAGTTTGTGTGTGGCTGGGATTTTCCCATGACACAGATGATTGGGAATCTCTCAGGTTTGGTGAATTACAGAAGGGGGAGGTACAGGGCCAGTAAATTATAGAGAAACCAAAGAATTGCTGAAGCTGGAAATCTGAAACAAAACCAGAAATTGCTGAAGAAACTCAGCAGGTCTGGCAGCAAGTCGGGAGAATGAAACAGTTAACGTTTCAAATGCAGTGACCTTCAGAACTGCAGAGTGTAGGGTTTGTGAATTACAGAAATATTTATCAATGACACAAATATTTATAAATTACACTGCATTGTTGGTTCCATTGTTTTTTAAACAGTCTCCAATGTGAATGTTAGCTCCTTCCAAAGCTTTGTCTGCGCTGGTGGTAATTTTGACGACATAGACCCGGTAATGGTAATGCAGATTAACTCTCCACCATGGGTCTGATTCCACACTGGTCCGGCTGCAGGATCCCTTACTGGGATCAGTCATGTCATTTCCATCTATTGCGTTCGCTGCCCACCCCCGAAAGTCTGCAAGGCTGGACTGAGTGGCCACAATATTCTCAGCCAAGTTTTCTGGAATAAAGGGCATGAGAGTTAGTTTTTTTAAAAAAAAGGTCACTTTCCTCAACTCTGACAACATTTATCCTGTCTGGAAGAAATGCTTATGGTAATGTCCCAACCTCTGATCCAGGAGGCCAGAGTTCAAGTCCCAGAGGTATGTCATCATGTCTCCAAGCAGACTGAGTCAGGAATCTCTCCCCAGTCGATAATTCGAGGTAATTGGCAGAAATACCCACAAGTTGTGATCTGGATAGTGGTGTTCCAGTGAGTGCTGGGAGCAGAGCAACTTTCAGACAGGAATCATTCTGACAGGCTTTGAGGCAGGAGTCGATGCCTCTGCCTCATTGGACAGGACCTGTCAGAGACCCAGTGGGCTGAATGGACTGTGATACTCTGATCAATGCCCCATCAGAGTTACACAGCCTGGCAGCCTTTGACCATGGTGCTGCTGGTCTCTCTTGGAGCTGGGAGAGCTGGTCTCAGGTACACACTCTGGCTGGTCACTCAGTGAACACTGGACCAGTCTGAGCAACACTGCTCTCTACTCCTCACCATTCAAACCAGCTCCCACTGGTTAGACCTGAGGCTAATCCCTCCCAGTTTGTATTTGTTTGTAACTGGCTCCGCATGAAGATCTTACCAGTTCGTGGGTGGGAAGTAGCAAAGCCCAAGATGCAGGCAAACACCAATGGGTAATAAGGCGTCATCCTGTGGAACAGAGAAACAGAGCAGTTTATGCCTCACACTGAGAAAGGGCCTTCGAGAGAATCAGTGAGAGATTACTGGACACAAAGAGGCTACACCAACATAGAAATCAGCAGGAGGCCACTCAACCCTTTGAGGGTTCTGCTCCACCATTCAGTTCGATCATGACTGATCTACATTACCACCTCCCGCTGACCAGAAGGCCAAAGGATATTGTAGCAGAATTTGGCCATTCGGCCCATTGAGTCTGGTCCACCATTCAATCATAGCTGATAGATTCCTCAACCCCAGCCTCTCACTTTCTCCCTATAACCCTGCATTCCCTTACTAATTAATAACCTCTCTCTCTTTGTCTGTCTGAAATGCAGTCAACAAGGTGGCCTCAACAGAAAACAGTCCGTGTCTTGATTTTTCCTAAAATAAAATGCATAACCTGACGCTTTCTCATACTGTATTCCAACAGCCAGCTCTTTACCCGCTCTCTCCCAGCCTCTCCAAGTTCTTCTGCATCCCCCAGCTTCGTCAACACTACCTGCCCCTTCACCGATCTCTGCGCCTTCTACAAACCTAGCAACAATGGTCTCAGTTCCTTTGTCCAGACCGTTACTGTATAATGTGAATAGTTGTGGTTCCAACTCTGACCCCTGTGGAACTCCACTAATCACTAGCTGCCATCCTGAAAAAGACCCCTTTATCGCACCCTCTGCTTTCTGCCAGTCAGCCCATCCTCCATCCATATCTTACCCCTAACACCATGGACTCTTATTTAGCAGCCTCCTGTGTGGCACCTTCTCAGGAGGTGTAGTGGACAGCGAAGAGGGTTACCACAGATTACAACAGGATCTGGACCAGATGGGCCAATGGGCTGAGAAGTGGCAGATGGAGTTTAATTCAGATAAATGTGAGGTGCTGCATTTTGGGAAAGCAAATCTTAGCAGGACTTATACACTTAATGGTAAGGTCCTAGGGAGTGTTGCTGAACAAAGAGACCTTGGAGTGCAGGTTCATAGCTCCTTGAAAGTGGAGTCGCAGGTAGATAGGATAGTGAAGAAGGTGTTTGGTATGCTTTCCTTTATTGGTCAGAGTATTGAGTACAGGAGTTGGGAGGTCATGTTGTGGCTGTACAGGACATTGGTTAGGTCACTGTTGGAATATTGTGTGCAATTCTGGTCTCCTTCCTATCGGAAAGATGTTGTGAAACTTGAAAGGGTTCAGAAAAGATTTACAAGGATGTTGCCAGAGATGGAAGATTTGAGCTACAGGGAGAGGCTGAACAGGCTGGGGCTGTTTTCCCTGGAGTGTCGGAAGCTGAGGGGTGACCTTATAGAGGTTTACAAAATTATGAGGGGCATGGAAAGGATAAATAGACAAAGTCTTTTCCCTGGGGTGGGGGAGTCCAGAACTAGAGGGCATAGGTTTAAGGTGAGAGGGGAAAGATATAAAAGAGACCTAAGGGGCAACTTTTTCATACAGAGGGTGGTGCGTGTATGGAATGAGCTGCCAGAGGAAGTGGTGGAGGTTGGTACAATTGCAGCATTTAAGAGGCATTTGGATGGGTATATGAATAGGAAGGGTTTGGAGGGATATGGGCCGGGTGCTGGCAGGTGGGACTAGATTGGGTTGGGATATCTGGTCAGCATGGACAGGTTGGACCGAAGGGTCTGTTTCCGTGCTGTACATCTCTATGACTCTATGACTCTAAAATCTTCCCAGTGACCGAGCTCAGGGTAACCGGCCTACAGTTTCCTGTCTCCTGCCTCCCTCCCTCCTTACACAGGGCTGTTGCATTAGCCCTTTTCCAGTCCTCGGGACCATCCCTGACTCCAGTGATTCCTGAAAGATCACACCAATGTCTCTCCAATCTCCTCAGGTATTTCCTTCAGAACTCTGGGTTATCATCCCTCAGACCTTCCAGCTTCCCCAGCTCCCTTCTCCTTAGTGACGGCCTCTGCCCCTCTGATTCTCTTGAAGTTCTGGTGTGTTGCTGGGGCCTTCCACCCCAGTGAAAACTGATGCAATGTACCGGCTCAGTACCTCCATCATTTCTAGGTTCCCCATTGCTACTTCTCCAGCCTCTTTTTCCAGCAGTCCAACATCCACTCTTATCAACCTTGTTAAATATTTAAAATGAAACTCTTGCAATCTTCCCTTTACCTGCTGTTCCTGAAGTTGGATTCCTGAGCCTTTCCACTCCCCCACCACCCTCACTATTTAGATTAAAGTCCTATCCCTTTCGGCCTTTGCCTGATACGTTGATTCTCCTGCTCCTCAGATGCTGCCTGACCTGCTGTGCTTTTCCAGCCCCACACTCTCGAGTCTGATCACCAGCAACAGCAGACCTCACTTTTGCTCACGGTGTTATGGCCAGTTTGCTCACATTCCCTACAGCTCCCACTGTCACCCACACACAGCACAAGGATCTCCAACCTGTCAGACAGGATGATTGGCTCAGGTTCCTTCATCACTACCCCCTGGATCCCTCTATCTGACTCACTGGGAGTCACACCCTCCTGTCCCTGACCACTGACCGAATTCGAGATGGTGTGACTGCACCCAGGGAACTCTCCCTGTCCCTGATGTGTCTCAATGCTCGAAGCGCAGACTCCAGCTGATCGACTCTGAGCCGGAATTCCTCAGGAACCCAACCCTTGCTCTGGATGTGGTCACTGTAAACCACAATGGGATCCATTAACTCCCACATCATCTGTGACCAACCCAGAAGTCTGGCCCAGAATTTTACTAACTCAGTTTTTGATGCAACAAGAATGTCTCCACCCACCCCTTAAACCATGTGCAAGCTGAGTCTATCTAACCTTTCCTTACAAAACCAAGACCCATTCCAGGTCTGGCAGCATCTGCAGAACTTCTGAGGAAGGGTCACTGGACTTGAAATGTTGACTCTGTTTCTCTCTTCACAGATGCTGCCAGACCTGCTGAACTTCTCCAGTGATTTCTGTTTTCATTCCAGACATTAATCTGCTGAACTGTCTCTGAACTGCCTCCCACACATCTACATCCTTCCTTCCATACAGTGACCTGTACTGTACACGGTGCTCCAGATACAGTCTCTCCAGGGCCCTGTATAACTGAGGGGTAACCTCCCTACTCCTGTATTCAATTCCTCTCACAATAACCCATTCCATCCTCTGAGTTATCCTGGTCACTCACTGTCCCTGTAGACTAACCTTCTGGAGTTGATGTGCTCAGACACCCAGATCCCACTGCAGCTCAGAGCTCCACAATCTCTCACCTCTTCGGTAATTCATTTCCTTTTTATTCTTTCTGCCAAAATGGCCAGTTTCACAGTTTCCCATTGGCCAGCCCTTTGCCCATTCCCTGAACCCATCTAAATCCCTTTGTAGGGACCTGCTGTCCTCTTCACAGCTCCCTTTCCAGCCCAACTTTGTGACATCAGCAAGTTTCACTCCCATACCTTCCATCCCCTCCCTCTCAATCACTTCGACACATCGGAGGTCCCAGCACTGACCCTGTGGCATTCCCCACACACCGCCTCCCCCCCCCCCCTCCACCCCATGACATCCTGTCAGTCTGAGAAAGACCCACCTTCTTCCTGTCTGCTTCCTGTTAGCCAGCCAATCAGCTCTCCATGTCAATGTTAGCCCCGAAAGCCTCAAGCTTTACCTCAGCAATTGATGGAGCATCTGATCAAAACCCTTCTGGAAATCCAAGTTATTTCCATCCCCTGGTCCCCTTTCTCAACAGAAAGTGTTGCCATCACAAAGGATTTAAAATGGTGTCTCTTTGTTCTAGACTGGCCCTGACTCACCTCCATCCTGTCACCATCTTCAGGATCCTTTACCCTCCGACCCGGTCTCCCCCCAGCCCCCTCCATCTCACCCACATCCTTCTATTCCTTTCTCCCTGTGTCTTTTCTAACTTGTCCTTAAATACATCGACAACATTCTCATCAAACACTCCCAGGACAGGGACAGCACGGGGTTAGATACAGAGTAAAGCTCCCTCTACACTGTCCCCGTCAAACACTCCCAGGACAGGGACAGCACGGGGTTAGATACAGAGTAAAGCTCCCTCTACACTGTCCTCCATCAAACACTCCCAGGACAGGGACAGCACGGGGTTAGCTACAGAGTAAAGCTCCCTCTACACTGTCCTCCATCAAACACTCCCAGGACAGGGACAGCACGGGGTTAGATACAGAGTAAAGCTCCCTCTACACTGTCCTCCATCAAACACTCCCAGGACAGGGACAGCACGGGGTTAGATACAGAGTAAAGCTCCCTCTACACTGTCCTCCATCAAACACTCCCAGGACAGGGACAGCACGGGGTTAGATACAGAGTAAAGCTCCCTCTACACTGTCCCCCATCAAACACTCCCAGGACAGGGACAGCACGGGGTTAGATACAGAGTAAAGCTCCCTCTACACTGTCCTCCATCAAACACTCCCAGGACAGGGACAGCACGGGGTTAGATACAGAGTAAAGCTCCTTCTACACTGTCCCCTCATCAAACACTCCCAGGACAGGGACAGCCATGGGGTTAGATACAGAGTAAAGCTCCCTCTACATTGTCGCCTCATCAAACACTCCCAGGACAGGGGCAGCACGGGGTTAGATACAGAGTAAAGCTCCCTCTACACTGTCCCCCCATCAAACACTCCCAGGACAGACACTGCACGGGGTTAGATATAGAGTAAAGCTTCGTCTACACTGTCCCCTATCAAATACTCCCAAGACAGGGACAGCACGGGGTTAGATATAGAGTAAAGCTCCCTCTACACTGTCCCCTCATCACACACTCCCAGGACAGGGACAGCACGGGGTTAGATACAGAATAAAGCTCCCTCTACACTGTCCCCCCCCATCAAACACTCCCAGAACAGACACTGCACGGGGTTAGATACAGAGTAAAGCTCCCTCTACACTGTCCCCTCATCAAACACACCCAGGACAGGGACAGCACATGGTTAGATACAGAGTAAAGCTCCCTCTATACTGTCCCCCCATCAAACACTACCAGGACAGGGACAGAATGGGGTTAGATACAGAGTACAATTCCCTCTACACTATCCCCTCATCAAACACTCCCAGGACAGGGACAGCACGGGGTTAGATACAGAGTAAAGCTCTCTCTACACTGTCCCTCCATCAAACACTCCCAGGACAGACACTGCACGGGGTTAGATATAGAGTAAAGCTTCGTCTACACTGTCCCCTATCAAATACTCCCAGGACAGGGACAGCACGGGGTTAGATACAGAGTAAAGCTCCCTCTACACTGTCCCCTCATCACACACTCCCAGGACAGGGACAGCACAGGGTTAGATACAGAATAAAGCTCCCTCTACACTGTCCCCCCCCATCAAACACTCCCAGAACAGACACTGCACGGGGTTAGATACAGAGTAAAGCTCCCTCTACACTGTCCCCCCATCAAACACTACCAGGACAGGGACAGAATGGGGTTAGTTACAGAGTAAAGCTCCCTCTACACTGTCCCCCCATCAAACACTCCCAGGGACAGGGACAGCACGGAATTAGAGTCATAGAGATGAACAGCATGGAAACAGACCCTTCGGTCCAATCAGATATAAAGTTCAGATTACTCTTGATTGCACGTTGCACTGGGGGCTGTTGGGTGAACGCCATTCTGCATTAAGGTGCATCGCGATGGATAAGAGGTTTCAGACAATCGGAGAATACACCCACTGCTCTGTTCCCAATTCCCACTGCCCAAAACCCAGGACCCAGTTCACTGTGGCGTTCCCAGTGCCCACTAGCCAGCTCCCAGTGCTCCCTGCCCAGTGCCCAGTACCCAGTGCTCCCTGCCCAGTACCCAGTCCCCCGTCCCCAGTGCCCAGTGCCCTCTCGTCTGTACCCAGTGCCCAGTGCCCAGTGCCTTGTACCCAGTGCTCTCTCACTAGTACCCAGTGTCCTCTACCCAGTGTTCACTTCCCAGAGCCCAGTGCTCTCTCCCCAGTACTCAGTGCCCAGTGCTCCCCACCCAGTGCCCAGTGCTCCCCACCCAGTACCCAGTGCTCCCCACCCAATGCCCAGTGCTCCCCACCCAGTGCCCAGTGCTCCCCACCCAATGCCCAGTGCTCCCCACCCAGTGCCCAGTGCTCCCCACCCAATGCCCAGTGCTCCCCACCCAGTGCCCAGTTCCAGGCTGCAGGAATAGTGATCAGGAACAGTGTCTCACCTTCTGATGGTTTTCACCGTGGCTGTGAGTGGTGGCTTTGCTCAGAGATTTATATCAGAGCAACCGGGGGAGGGGGTCAGTGTGCCAACTGTCACATGATGCTGATGGTGGCTGTCTATTGACCAACGGTCTGATCTGATTGGTCAATCTTAGGTAATAGTCATTGATGCAATCCCCTCCGAAAGAAAGAAGGGGGGAAATGTGCAACATGTGAATGGCTGTTAGACAGGATGGGAAAGCAGGAATGTTCCGTGGGAGAGGGGTGGGGTGTGTTGTGGGAGAGGCAGAGATGGAGAGGGAGAGAGAGGGAGGGAGAGGGAAGAGAAAGAGAGGGAGATAGGGAGGGGCACCTGCTGGTTTAGCCTGAGGGGGAAGTCAGGTTGGGGGGAGAGATTGTGAAGGGGGTCCTTTGTGGTAACGTCAGCCATTGCAGGAATTGAAGCCTCACTGTTGGCGTTACAGAGCAGCTGGGGAATGGTCAGGTCAGCAAGAAGGTCAATGACCTTCCTCAATAACCACCAAATAACTGGGCAAAGACCAAGTTAATGAGATCCTCTCCTTTCTCCAGCTCTTTTTATCTGGGCTGGAGATTGCTGTCAATTAGCATGGTGCGTACTGTTTAATCACACCAGGACGTGGGTGTCACTGGCTGGTTATTGCCCATCCCCAATTACCTAGAGGGCAGTTAAGAGTCACCTGCTTTACTGTGGGTCTGGAGTCACATGTAGGCCAGACCAGGTAAGGATGGCAGATTCCCTTCCCTGAGGGATACAGTGATCTTTTACATCAATCTGCAGGGGTCACCTCGAGAGTAGCCTCTCATTGAAGCCATGTCCCCAGCGCATTAACCCAGGGCTCTGTATTACCAGTGACAGTATAATGGTGTCCCACTCTGTCTCCATACATCACCACTGACTGAAGTGACCAAGGGCAGACCCTCACTGGGCAATATTTGGGAAATAACCACAACTGTGTGAAGAGATCACCAAAAGTATGCCTTTGAGCAGGTGCGTCTGTTCTCCCGTGTTCAATAATGACGTTCTTTCCCATTCCATTTTCCACTGAGTTTTATCTTCCATATTTTATATTTTATACAGTAATGATCTGAGCGGTATATTGAGCTCTGATCTTGTCTGCGATTGGGGATAGGCAAGAAATATTGGCCAGGGATCCCTACAGTTGTCAGGAATTCAATAAAGTGTTAAATTTGCTGGAATGCAAGCGAGGGTTTTAGATATTTTACAAATCCCTACAGGGTGGAGGCAGGTCATTCGGCCTATCTAGTCCATACCAACTCTCTGAGCAGCACCCCACACTATCCCTGTAACCCTGCATTCCCCATGGCTAACCCACCCAGCCTGCACATCCCTGAACATGACGGGCAATCTAGCATGGCCAATCCACCCAAACCTGTACTGTTCCGTGTTCTATGATCTCAGTCACTGTCCTAGACCCTCCAGCTTGATGTTCCATGGTGGGGCGTAGTCCAGGGATGTTAGGAGCTCGTGCCTGAGGGTTCCCATCAGCCTCTGCACCATAGAGGACAGCAGACCAGACAGCAATGTCACCGTTTAACCTGAGGGTACAGAGTGGGGGAGGGGAGCAGAGACCACGCAGCTCCGGGTGCTCCGGTTTCCTCCCACAGTCCAAAAATGTACAGGTCAGGTGAATTGGCCATGCTAAATTACCCATAGTGTTAGGTGGAGGGGTAAATGTAGGGGTATGGGTCTGGGTGGGTTGCGCTTCGGCGGGTCGGTGTGGACTTGTTGGGCCGAAGGGCCTGTTTCCACACTGTAAGTAATCTAATCTAATCTAATCTCCAAATGTCCCATCAGCAGGTGTCCATGAATAGATCAGGTGTAGGGAAAGGCCTGAGGTAGGGCTTTGAGTGGAGGGAGCGGTCGGGCTGGGCCCTGGGAACATCTTTGTGTGACAATACTACGGCTTTCAGAGGTGTATTTAGTCTTGGTGTTTTAGCCACAGAGATAGTGCTGTCTCTGTCCAGCTAACACAGGCAACAGCTCCGCGCTTTCATTAAAGTTGGAACAATCAGAGTAGCCCAGGGGGTGGGGTCTCACCCACAGAGTAACCCGGGGGGGTGGGGTCTCACCCACAGAGTAACCCGAGGGGGTGGGGTCATACCCACAGAGTAACCCGAGGGGGTGGGGTCTCACCCACAGAGTAACCCGAGGGGGTGGGGTCTCTCCCACAGAGTAGCCCGGGGGGGTGGGGTCTCACCCACAGAGTAACCCGAGGGGGTGGGGCCTCACCCACAGAGTAACCCGGGGGTGGGGTCTCACCCACAGAGTAGCCCGGGGGGGTGGGGTCTCACCCACAGAGTAACCCAGGGGGTGGGGTCATACCCACAGAGTAACCCGGGGGGTGGGATCTCACCCACAGAGTAACCCGGGGGTGGGGTCGTACCCACAGAGTAACCCGGGGGGTGGGGTCTCACCCACAGAGTAACCCGGGGGGGTGGGGTCTCACCCACAGAGTAACCCGGGGGGTGGGGTCTCACCCACAGGGACAGGGGTTTACATCAGCTTTCAGCAGTTGTTACGGTTTGCAATTGGTTGTAGAAGCTGCTACACCTCTGTCTCTCTGTGTGTTAGTCTGTCAGTCTGTCAGTCTGTCTGTCAGTCTGTCAGTCTGTCTGTCTGTCTCTCTGTCTGTCAGTCTTGCTGTCTATCTGTCTGTCTGTCTCTCTGTCTGTCTGTCTCTCTGTCTGTCTGTCTGTCTGTCTCTCTCTGACTGTCTGTATGTCTGTCTGTCTCTCTGTTTGTCTGTCTCTCTCCCCCTTCCCCCGTCCCTCTGTCCCTCTCTCTGACGAGGGAGCAGCCCATGGTCTGGGAAGGTGATGAAGGCATTTTCTGGTAGAATCCAATGGAGCTCGGCTGAGTAGGGAGTTCTTTTGTGTTCATTCCCGGGATGAGGGTGTCTCTGGCTAGGCTAGTATTGTGGGCTGAATGGCCTGTTGCTGTGCTGTATTCATTCCCGGGGTAAGGGTATCTCTGGTTAGGCCAGTATTGTGGGCTGAATGGCCTGTTCCTTTGCTGTATTCAAAGCCACATCTGAGGAAGGCCCTGGTCTTGTGGACCTGATCCATCCCAATGAACAACACTTCATTCAGGAGAGGGATCAGACCTGGTGATGTCAGCAAATCTCCTTTTGGGAAGGTAACCTGCTGTCCTTACCAGGGCCTGGCCTCCAGGTAACTCCAAACCCGCAGCAACCTGCCCCCTGTCACAGATCAGGGAGAGTTATCGAGGGACAATAAATGCTGTCTTTGTAGCTGAGGTGAGGAATCCACACGAGAAAAACCCACAGTTGTTCATTACACAACTCTGGGAGGTGACCCAGTGAGACCGTTAAACCACCAACTCCTTTCCCAATTCACCGTTGGCTCAGGGAGAAACTCAGGGCCAAAGCAGAAGTTTCTAAATGTCTGACGGTTGTGACTCAATGGATGCTCCTTACACACATCTCACAAACCCGTGGGGAACTAATTCCACTGAGACTGGTATCCCATCTCCAGGTCCCCCTTTATTTTCACAGGGAGAGTCCTTCACACTGATCCAACTCCCTCAGAGCCCTCTCCCAGAGTGAACGGATCCCCTGAGCCACCTGTTTACTGTTTCTGCTTTTTTTTAAAATGTCCCCAGCTCCCATGGTGTGTGTGTGTGTGTGTGTGTGTGTGTGTGTGTGTGTGTGTGTGTGTGTGTAGGAGTATCTGTGTGTGTGTGAGAGAGAGAGTGTAGGAGTATCTGTGTGTGTGTGTGAGTGCAGGAGTATCTGTGTGTGTGTGTGTGTGTGTGCGCGAGTGTAGGAGTATCTGTGTGTGTGTGTGTGTGTGAGAGAGTGTAGGAGTATCTGTGTGTGTGTGTGTGTGTGAGTGTAGGAGTATCTGTGTGTGTGCGAGTGTGTGTTTGAGTGTAGGAGTATCTGTGTGTGTGTGTGCGAGTGTAGGAGTATCTGTGTGTGTGTGGGTGTAGGAGTATCTGTGTGTGTGTACGAGTATCTGTGTGTGTGTGTGTGTGTGGGTGTAGGAGTATGTGTGTGTGTGTGTGAGTGTAGGAGTATCTGTGTGTGTGTACGAGTATCTGTGTGTGTGTGAGTGTGAGTGTAGGAGTATCTGTGTGTGTGTGGGTGTAGGAGTATCTGTGTGTGTGAGTGTGTGGGTGTAGGAGTATCTGTGTGTGTGTGAATGTGTGTAGGAGTATCTGTGTGTGTGTGTGTGTAGGAGTATCTGTGTGTGTGAGAGTGTGTGTAGGAGTATCTGTGTGTGTGTGTGTAAGAGTTTCTGTGTGTGTGTGTGATAGTGTAGGAGTATCTGTGTGTGTGTGAGTGTAAGAGTATCTGTGTGTGTGTGTGTGTGTGTGTGTGATAGTGTAGGAGTATCTGTGTGTGTGTGTGTGTGTGATAGTGTAGGAGTATCTGTGTGTGTGTGTGTGTAGGAGTATCTGTGTGTGTGTGTGTGTGTGTGAGTGTAGGAGTATCTGTGTGTGTGTGTGAGAGAGAGTGTAGGAGTATCTGTGTGTGTGTGTGCGAGTGTAGGAGTATCTGTGTGTGTGTGTGTGCGCGCGAGTGTAGGAGTATCTGTGTGTGTGTACGAGTACCTGTGTGTGTGAGTGTGAGTGTAGGAGTATCTGTGTGTGAGTGTGAGTGTAGGAGTATCTGTGGGTGTGTACGAGTATCTGTGTGTGTGAGTGTGAGTGTAGGAGTATCTGTGTGTGTGAGTGCAGGAGTATCTGTGTGTGTGTGAGTGTGTGTAGGAGTATCTGTGTGTGTGTGTACAAGTATCTGTGTGTGTGTGAGTGTGAGTGTAGGAGTATCTGTGTGTGTGTGGGTGTAGGAGTATCTGTGTGTGTGTGAGTGTGTGGGTGTAGGAGTATCTGTGTGTGTGTGTGTGTGTGTGTAGGAGTATCTGTGTGTGTGTGTGTGTGTGTGTGTGTGAGAGTGTGTGTAGGAGTATCTGTGTGTGTGTGTGTGTGTAAGAGTATCTGTGTGTGTGTGTGTGTGTGTGTGATAGTGTAGGAGTATCTGTGTGTGTGTGAGTGTAAGAGTATCTGTGTGTGTGTGTGTGTGTGTGTGAGATAGTGTAGGAGTATCTGTGTGTGTGTGTGTGTAGGAGTATCTGTGTGTGTGTGTGTGGGTGTGTGTGAGTGCAGGAGTATCTGTGTGTGTGTGAGTGTAGGAGTATCTGTGTGTGTGTGAGAGAGAGTGTAGGAGTATCTGTGTGTGTGTGCGAGTGTAGGAGTATCTGTGTGTGTGTGCGCGCGAGTGTAGGAGTATCTGTGTGTGTGTGTGAGAGAGAGAGTGTAGGAGTATCTGTGTGTGTGTGTGTGTGAGTGCAGGAGTATCTGTGTGTGTGTGTGCGCGCGAGTGTAGGAGTATCTGTGTGTGTGTGTGAGAGAGAGAGTGTAGGAGTATCTGTGTGTGTGTGTGTGTGTGTGTGTGTGTGTGAGTGTAGGAGTATCTGTGTGTGTGCGAGTGTGTGTGTTTGAGTGTAGGAGTATCTGTGTGTGTGTGTGCGAGTGTAGGAGTATCTGTGTGTGTGTGGGTGTAGGAGTATCTGTGTGTGTGTGTGCGAGTATCTATGTGTGTGTGTGTGTGTGGGTGTAGGAGTATGTGTGTGTGTGTGTGAGTGTAGGAGTATCTGTGTGTGTGTACGAGTACCTGTGTGTGTGAGTGTGAGTGTAGGAGTATCTGTGTGTGAGTGTGAGTGTAGGAGTATCTGTGGGTGTGTACGAGTATCTGTGTGTGTGAGTGTGAGTGTAGGAGTATCTGTGTGTGTGTGAGTGCAGGAGTATCTGTGTGTGTGTGAGTGTGTGTAGGAGTATCTGTGTGTGTGTGTACAAGTATCTGTGTGTGTGTGAGAGAGAGTGTAGGAGTATCTGTGTGTGTGTGTGCGAGTGTAGGAGTATCTGTGTGTGTGTGTGCGCGCGAGTGTAGGAGTATCTGTGTGTGTGTACGAGTACCTGTGTGTGTGAGTGTGAGTGTAGGAGTATCTGTGTGTGAGTGTGAGTGTAGGAGTATCTGTGGGTGTGTACGAGTATCTGTGTGTGTGAGTGTGAGTGTAGGAGTATCTGTGTGTGTGAGTGCAGGAGTATCTGTGTGTGTGTGAGTGTGTGTAGGAGTATCTGTGTGTGTGTGTACAAGTATCTGTGTGTGTGTGAGTGTGAGTGTAGGAGTATCTGTGTGTGTGTGTGGGTGTAGGAGTATCTGTGTGTGTGTGAGTGTGTGGGTGTAGGAGTATCTGTGTGTGTGTGTGTGTAGGAGTATCTGTGTGTGTGAGAGTGTGTGTAGGAGTATCTGTGTGTGTGTGTGTGTGTGTGTGTAAGAGTACCTGTGTGTGTGTGTGTGTGTGATAGTGTAGGAGTATCTGTGTGTGTGTGTGTGTGTGTGTGAGATAGTGTAGGAGTATCTGTGTGTGTGTGTGTGAGTGCAGGAGTATCTGTGTGTGTGTGAGTGTAGGAGTATCTGTGTGTGTGTGAGAGAGAGTGTAGGAGTATCTGTGTGTGTGTGTGCGAGTGTAGGAGTATCTGTGTGTGTGTGTGTGCGCGCGAGTGTAGGAGTATCTGTGTGTGTGTGTGAGAGAGAGAGTGTAGGAGTATCTGTGTGTGTGTGCGCGCGAGTGTAGGAGTATCTGTGTGTGTGTGAGAGAGAGAGTGTAGGAGTATCTGTGTGTGTGTGTGTGTGTGTGTGTGTGTGTGTGTGTGTGTGTGATAGTGTAGGAGTATCTGTGTGTGTGTGAGTGTAAGAGTATCTGTGTGTGTGTGTGAGTGTAGGAGTATCTGTGTGTGTGTGTGTGATAGTGTAGGAGTATCTGTGTGTGTGTGTGTAGGAGTATCTGTGTGTGTGGGTGTGTGTGAGTGCAGGAGTATCTGTGTGTGTGTGAGTGTAGGAGTATCTGTGTGTGTGTGTGTGTGTGTGTGTAGGAGTATCTGTGTGTGTGTGAGTGTAGGAGTATCTGTGTGTGTGGGTGTGTGTGAGTGCAGGAGTATCTGTGTGTGTGTGAGTGTAGGAGTATCTGTGTGTGTGTGTCTGTGTGTGTGTAGGAGTATCTGTGTGTGTGCGATAGTGTAGGAGTATCTGTGTGTGTGTGTGTGTGTGTGTGTGTGTAGGAGTATCTGTGTGTGTGTGTGTGGGTGTGTGTGAGTGCAGGAGTATCTGTGTGTGTGTGAGTGTAGGAGTATCTGTGTGTGTGTGTGTGTGTGTGTGTGTGTAGGAGTATCTGTGTGTGTGTGAGTGTAGGAGTATCTGTGTGTGTGCGTGTGTGTGTGTGTGTCTGTGTGTGTGTGTAGGAGTATCTGTGTGTGTGCGATAGTGTAGGAGTATCTCTGTGTGTGTGTGTGTGTGTGTGAGTGTCGGAGTATCTGTGTGTGTGTGAGTGTGGGTGTGTGTGAGTGTTGGAGTATCTGTGTGTGTGTGAGTGTGGGTGTTTGTGAGTGTTGGAGTATCTGTGTGTGTGTGTGTGTGTGGGTGTGTGTGAGTGCAGGAGTATCTGTGTGTGTGTGAGTGTGGGTGTGTGTGAGTGTTGGAGTATCTGTGTGTGTGTGTGTGTGAGTGTAGGAGTATCTGTGTGTGTGTGTGATAGTGTAGGAGTATCTGTGTGTGTGTGTGTGTGTGTGTGAGTGTAGGAGTATCTGTGTGTGTGTGTGTCTGTGATAGTGTAGGAGTATCTGTGTGTGTGTGAGTGCAGGAGTATCTGTGTGTGTGTGTGTGTGTGTAGGAGTATCTGTGTGTGTGTGTAGGAGTATCTGTCTGTGTGTGTGTGTGTGTGTTGGAGTATCTATGTATGTGTGTGTGTGTGTGTGAGTGTAGGAGTATCTGTGTGTGTGTGAGTGTGGGTGTGTGTGAGTGTTGGAGTATCTGTGTGTGTGTGTGTGTGTGTTGGAGTATCTGTATGTATGTGTGTGTGTGTGTGAGTGTAGGAGTATCTGTGTGTGTCTGTGAGTGTGGGTGTGTGTGAGTGTTGGAGTATCTGTGTGTGTGTGTGTGTGTGTAGGAGTATCTGTGTGTGTGTGTGAGAGAGAGTGTAGGAGTATCTGAGTGTGTGTGTGAGTGCAGGAGTATCTGTGTGTGTGTGTGTGTGTGCGCGAGTGTAGGTGTATCTGTGTGTGTGTGTGTGAGAGAGTGTAGGAGTATCTGTGTGTGTGTGTGTGTGTGTGTGTGTGAGTGTAGGAGTATCTGTGTGTGTGCGAGTGTGTGTTTGAGTGTAGGAGTATCTGTGTGTGTGTGTGCGAGTGTAGGAGTATCTGTGTGTGTGTGGGTGTAGGAGTATCTGTGTGTGTGTGTACGAGTATCTGTGTGTGTGTGTGTGTGTGGGTGTAGGAGTATGTGTGTGTGTGTGTGTGTGTGAGTGTAGGAGTATCTGTGTGTGTGTACGAGTATCTGTGTGTGTGTGAGTGTGAGTGTAGGAGTATCTGTGTGTGTGTGTGGGTGTAGGAGTATCTGTGTGTGTGAGTGTGTGGGTGGAGGAGTATCTGTGTGTGTGTGAATGTGTGTAGGAGTATCTGTGTGTGTGTGTGTAGGAGTATCTGTGTGTGTGTGTGTGTGAGAGTGTGTGTAGGAGTATCTGTGTGTGTGTGTGTGTAAGAGTTTCTGTGTGTGTGTGTGTGTGTGATAGTGTAGGAGTATCTGTGTGTGTGTGAGTGTAAGAGTATCTGTGTGTGTGTGTGTGTGATAGTGTAGGAGTATCTGTGTGTGTGTGTCTGATAGTGTAGGAGTATCTGTGTGTGTGTGTGTGTGTAGGAGTATCTGTGTGTGTGTGTGTGTGTGTGAGTGTAGGAGTATCTGTGTGTGTGTGAGAGAGAGTGTAGGAGTATCTGTGTGTGTGTGCGAGTGTAGGAGTATCTGTGTGTGTGTGTGCGCGCGAGTGTAGGAGTATCTGTGTGTGTGTACGAGTACCTGTGTGTGTGAGTGTGAGTGTAGGAGTATCTGTGTGTGAGTGTGAGTGTAGGAGTATCTGTGGGTGTGTACGAGTATCTGTGTGTGTGAGTGTGAGTGTAGGAGTATCTGTGTGTGTGAGTGCAGGAGTATCTGTGTGTGTGTGAGTGTGTGTAGGAATATCTGTGTGTGTGTGTACAAGTATCTGTGTGTGTGTGAGTGTGAGTGTAGGAGTATCTGTGTGTGTGTGTGGGTGTAGGAGTATTTGTGTGTGTGTGAGTGTGTGGGTGTAGGAGTATCTGTGTGTGTGTGTAGGAGTATCTGTGTGTGTGTGTGTGTGTGTGTGTGTGAGAGTGTGTGTAGGAGTATCTGTGTGTGTGTGTGTGTGTGTAAGAGTATCTGTGTGTGTGTGTGTGTGTGTGATAGTGTAGGAGTATCTGTGTGTGTGTGAGTGTAAGAGTATCTGTGTGTGTGTGTGTGTGTGTGTGTGTGTGTGATAGTGTAGGAGTATCTGTGTGTGTGTGTGTGTAGGAGTATCTGTGGGTGTGTGTGAGTGCAGGAGTATCTGTGTGTGTGTGAGTGTAGGAGTATCTGTGTGTGTGTGAGAGAGAGTGTAGGAGTATCTGTGTGTGTGTGTGAGAGAGAGAGAGTGTAGGAGTATCTGTGTGTGTGTGTGTGAGTGCAGGAGTATCTGTGTGTGTGTGTGTGCGCGCGAGTGTAGGAGTATCTGTGTGTGTGTGTGAGAGAGAGAGTGTAGGAGTATCTGTGTGTGTGTGTGTGTGTGAGTGTAGGAGTATCTGTGTGTGTGCGAGTGTGTGTGTTTGAGTGTAGGAGTATCTGTGTGTGTGTGTGTGAGTGTAGGAGTATCTGTGTGTGTGTGGGTGTAGGAGTATCTGTGTGTGTGTGTGCGAGTATCTATGTGTGTGTGTGTGTGTGGGTGTAGGAGTATGTGTGTGTGTGTGTGAGTGTAGGAGTATCTGTGTGTGTGTACGAGTACCTGTGTGTGTGAGTGTGAGTGTAGGAGTATCTGTGTGTGAGTGTGAGTGTAGGAGTATCTGTGGGTGTGTACGAGTATCTGTGTGTGTGAGTGTGTGAGTGCAGGAGTATCTGTGTGTGTGTGTGCGCGCGAGTGTAGGAGTATCTGTGTGTGTGTGTGAGAGAGAGAGTGTAGGAGTATCTGTGTGTGTGTGTGTGTGTGTGTGTGTGAGTGTAGGAGTATCTGTGTGTGTGCGAGTGTGTGTGTTTGAGTGTAGGAGTATCTGTGTGTGTGTGTGCGAGTGTAGGAGTATCTGTGTGTGTGTGGGTGTAGGAGTATCTGTGTGTGTGTGTGCGAGTATCTATGTGTGTGTGTGTGTGTGGGTGTAGGAGTATGTGTGTGTGTGTGTGAGTGTAGGAGTATCTGTGTGTGTGTACGAGTACCTGTGTGTGTGAGTGTGAGTGTAGGAGTATCTGTGTGTGAGTGTGAGTGTAGGAGTATCTGTGGGTGTGTACGAGTATCTGTGTGTGTGAGTGTGAGTGTAGGAGTATCTGTGTGTGTGTGAGTGCAGGAGTATCTGTGTGTGTGTGAGTGTGTGTAGGAGTATCTGTGTGTGTGTGTACAAGTATCTGTGTGTGTGTGAGAGAGAGTGTAGGAGTATCTGTGTGTGTGTGTGCGAGTGTAGGAGTATCTGTGTGTGTGTGTGCGCGCGAGTGTAGGAGTATCTGTGTGTGTGTACGAGTACCTGTGTGTGTGAGTGTGAGTGTAGGAGTATCTGTGTGTGAGTGTGAGTGTAGGAGTATCTGTGGGTGTGTACGAGTATCTGTGTGTGTGAGTGTGAGTGTAGGAGTATCTGTGTGTGTGAGTGCAGGAGTATCTGTGTGTGTGTGAGTGTGTGTAGGAGTATCTGTGTGTGTGTGTACAAGTATCTGTGTGTGTGTGAGTGTGAGTGTAGGAGTATCTGTGTGTGTGTGTGGGTGTAGGAGTATCTGTGTGTGTGTGAGTGTGTGGGTGTAGGAGTATCTGTGTGTGTGTGTGTGTGTGTAGGAGTATCTGTGTGTGTGAGAGTGTGTGTAGGAGTATCTGTGTGTGTGTGTGTGTGTGTGTGTAAGAGTACCTGTGTGTGTGTGTGTGTGTGATAGTGTAGGAGTATCTGTGTGTGTGTGTGTGTGTGTGTGAGATAGTGTAGGAGTATCTGTGTGTGTGTGTGTGTAGGAGTATCTGTGTGTGTGTGTGTGAGTGCAGGAGTATCTGTGTGTGTGTGAGTGTAGGAGTATCTGTGTGTGTGTGAGAGAGAGTGTAGGAGTATCTGTGTGTGTGTGTGCGAGTGTAGGAGTATCTGTGTGTGTGTGTGAGAGAGAGAGTGTAGGAGTATCTGTGTGTGTGTGCGCGCGAGTGTAGGAGTATCTGTGTGTGTGTGTGAGAGAGAGAGTGTAGGAGTATCTGTGTGTGTGTGTGTGTGTGTGTGTGTGTGTGTGTGTGTGTGTGTGATAGTGTAGGAGTATCTGTGTGTGTGTGAGTGTAAGAGTATCTGTGTGTGTGTGTGAGTGTAGGAGTATCTGTGTGTGTGTGTGTGATAGTGTAGGAGTATCTGTGTGTGTGTGTAGGAGTATCTGTGTGTGTGGGTGTGTGTGAGTGCAGGAGTATCTGTGTGTGTGTGAGTGTAGGAGTATCTGTGTGTGTGTGTGTGTGTGTGTGTGTAGGAGTATCTGTGTGTGTGTGAGTGTAGGAGTATCTGTGTGTGTGGGTGTGTGTGAGTGCAGGAGTATCTGTGTGTGTGTGAGTGTAGGAGTATCTGTGTGTGTGTCTGTGTGTGTGTGTAGGAGTATCTGTGTGTGTGTGATAGTGTAGGAGTATCTGTGTGTGTGTGTGTGTGTGTGTGTGTGTAGGAGTATCTGTGTGTGTGTGTGTGGGTGTGTGTGAGTGCAGGAGTATCTGTGTGTGTGTGAGTGTAGGAGTATCTGTGTGTGTGTGTGTGTGTGTGTGTAGGAGTATCTGTGTGTGTGTGAGTGTAGGAGTATCTGTGTGTGTGCGTGTGTGTGTGTGTGTCTGTGTGTGTGTGTAGGAGTATCTGTGTGTGTGCGATAGTGTAGGAGTATCTCTGTGTGTGTGTGTGTGTGTGTGTGTGAGTGTCGGAGTATCTGTGTGTGTGTGAGTGTGGGTGTGTGTGAGTGTTGGAGTATCTGTGTGTGTGTGAGTGTGGGTGTTTGTGAGTGTTGGAGTATCTGTGTGTGTGTGTGTGTGTGGGTGTGTGTGAGTGCAGGAGTATCTGTGTGTGTGTGAGTGTGGGTGTGTGTGAGTGTTGGAGTATCTGTGTGTGTGTGTGTGTGAGTGTAGGAGTATCTGTGTGTGTGTGTGTGATAGTGTAGGAGTATCTGTGTGTGTGTGTGTGTGTGTGTGTGAGTGTAGGAGTATCTGTGTGTGTGTGTGTCTGTGATAGTGTAGGAGTATCTGTGTGTGTGTGAGTGCAGGAGTATCTGTGTGTGTGTGTGTGTGTGTAGGAGTATCTGTGTGTGTGTGTAGGAGTATCTGTCTGTGTGTGTGTGTGTTGGAGTATCTATGTATGTGTGTGTGTGTGTGTGAGTGTAGGAGTATCTGTGTGTGTGTGAGTGTGGGTGTGTGTGAGTGTTGGAGTATCTGTGTGTGTGTGTGTGTTGGAGTATCTGTATGTATGTGTGTGTGTGTGTGTGAGTGTAGGAGTATCTGTGTGTGTCTGTGAGTGTGGGTGTGTGTGAGTGTTGGAGTATCTGTGTGTGTGTGTGTGTGTGTGTGTGTGTGTAGGAGTATCTGTGTGTGTGTGTGAGAGAGAGTGTAGGAGTATCTGAGTGTGTGTGTGAGTGCAGGAGTATCTGTGTGTGTGTGTGTGTGTGCGCGAGTGTAGGTGTATCTGTGTGTGTGTGTGTGAGAGAGTGTAGGAGTATCTGTGTGTGTGTGTGTGTGTGTGAGTGTAGGAGTATCTGTGTGTGTGCGAGTGTGTGTTTGAGTGTAGGAGTATCTGTGTGTGTGTGTGTGCGAGTGTAGGAGTATCTGTGTGTGTGTGGGTGTAGGAGTATCTGTGTGTGTGTGTACGAGTATCTGTGTGTGTGTGTGTGTGTGGGTGTAGGAGTATGTGTGTGTGTGTGTGTGTGTGAGTGTAGGAGTATCTGTGTGTGTGTACGAGTATCTGTGTGTGTGTGAGTGTGAGTGTAGGAGTATCTGTGTGTGTGTGTGGGTGTAGGAGTATCTGTGTGTGTGAGTGTGTGGGTGGAGGAGTATCTGTGTGTGTGTGAATGTGTGTAGGAGTATCTGTGTGTGTGTGTGTGTAGGAGTATCTGTGTGTGTGTGTGTGTGAGAGTGTGTGTAGGAGTATCTGTGTGTGTGTGTGTAAGAGTTTCTGTGTGTGTGTGTGTGTGATAGTGTAGGAGTATCTGTGTGTGTGTGAGTGTAAGAGTATCTGTGTGTGTGTGTGTGTGATAGTGTAGGAGTATCTGTGTGTGTGTGTCTGATAGTGTAGGAGTATCTGTGTGTGTGTGTGTGTGTAGGAGTATCTGTGTGTGTGTGTGTGTGTGTGTGAGTGTAGGAGTATCTGTGTGTGTGTGAGAGAGAGTGTAGGAGTATCTGTGTGTGTGTGTGCGAGTGTAGGAGTATCTGTGTGTGTGTGTGCGCGCGAGTGTAGGAGTATCTGTGTGTGTGTACGAGTACCTGTGTGTGTGAGTGTGAGTGTAGGAGTATCTGTGTGTGAGTGTGAGTGTAGGAGTATCTGTGGGTGTGTACGAGTATCTGTGTGTGTGAGTGTGAGTGTAGGAGTATCTGTGTGTGTGAGTGCAGGAGTATCTGTGTGTGTGTGAGTGTGTGTAGGAATATCTGTGTGTGTGTGTACAAGTATCTGTGTGTGTGAGTGTGAGTGTAGGAGTATCTGTGTGTGTGTGTGGGTGTAGGAGTATTTGTGTGTGTGTGAGTGTGTGGGTGTAGGAGTATCTGTGTGTGTGTGTAGGAGTATCTGTGTGTGTGTGTGTGTGTGTGTGTGTGAGAGTGTGTGTAGGAGTATCTGTGTGTGTGTGTGTGTGTGTGTAAGAGTATCTGTGTGTGTGTGTGTGTGTGTGTGATAGTGTAGGAGTATCTGTGTGTGTGTGAGTGTAAGAGTATCTGTGTGTGTGTGTGTGTGATAGTGTAGGAGTATCTGTGTGTGTGTGTGTAGGAGTATCTGTGGGTGTGTGTGAGTGCAGGAGTATCTGTGTGTGTGTGAGTGTAGGAGTATCTGTGTGTGTGTGAGAGAGAGTGTAGGAGTATCTGTGTGTGTGTGTGAGAGAGAGAGAGTGTAGGAGTATCTGTGTGTGTGTGTGTGAGTGCAGGAGTATCTGTGTGTGTGTGTGTGCGCGCGAGTGTAGGAGTATCTGTGTGTGTGTGTGTGTAGGAGTATCTGTATGTGTGTGTGTGTAGGAGTATCTGTATGTGTGTGTGTGTGAGTGTAGGAGTATCTGTGTGTGTGTGTGTGTAGGAGTATCTGTGTGTGTGTGTGTGTGAGAGTGTGTGTAGGAGTATCTGTGTGTGTGTGTGTGTAAGAGTTTCTGTGTGTGTGTGTGTGTGATAGTGTAGGAGTATCTGTGTGTGTGTGAGTGTAAGAGTATCTGTGTGTGTGTGTGTGTGATAGTGTAGGAGTATCTGTGTGTGTGTGTCTGATAGTGTAGGAGTATCTGTGTGTGTGTGTGTGTGTAGGAGTATCTGTGTGTGTGTGTGTGTGTGTGAGTGTAGGAGTATCTGTGTGTGTGTGAGAGAGAGTGTAGGAGTATCTGTGTGTGTGTGTGCGAGTGTAGGAGTATCTGTGTGTGTGTGTGCGCGCGAGTGTAGGAGTATCTGTGTGTGTGTACGAGTACCTGTGTGTGTGAGTGTGAGTGTAGGAGTATCTGTGTGTGAGTGTGAGTGTAGGAGTATCTGTGGGTGTGTACGAGTATCTGTGTGTGTGAGTGTGAGTGTAGGAGTATCTGTGTGTGTGAGTGCAGGAGTATCTGTGTGTGTGTGAGTGTGTGTAGGAATATCTGTGTGTGTGTGTACAAGTATCTGTGTGTGTGTGAGTGTGAGTGTAGGAGTATCTGTGTGTGTGTGTGGGTGTAGGAGTATTTGTGTGTGTGTGAGTGTGTGGGTGTAGGAGTATCTGTGTGTGTGTGTAGGAGTATCTGTGTGTGTGTGTGTGTGTGTGTGTGTGAGAGTGTGTGTAGGAGTATCTGTGTGTGTGTGTGTGTGTGTAAGAGTATCTGTGTGTGTGTGTGTGTGTGTGTGATAGTGTAGGAGTATCTGTGTGTGTGTGAGTGTAAGAGTATCTGTGTGTGTGTGTGTGTGTGTGTGTGTGTGTGTGTGATAGTGTAGGAGTATCTGTGTGTGTGTGTGTAGGAGTATCTGTGGGTGTGTGTGAGTGCAGGAGTATCTGTGTGTGTGTGAGTGTAGGAGTATCTGTGTGTGTGTGAGAGAGAGTGTAGGAGTATCTGTGTGTGTGTGTGAGAGAGAGAGAGTGTAGGAGTATCTGTGTGTGTGTGTGTGAGTGCAGGAGTATCTGTGTGTGTGTGTGTGCGCGCGAGTGTAGGAGTATCTGTGTGTGTGTGTGAGAGAGAGAGTGTAGGAGTATCTGTGTGTGTGTGTGTGTGTGAGTGTAGGAGTATCTGTGTGTGTGCGAGTGTGTGTGTTTGAGTGTAGGAGTATCTGTGTGTGTGTGTGCGAGTGTAGGAGTATCTGTGTGTGTGTGGGTGTAGGAGTATCTGTGTGTGTGTGTGCGAGTATCTATGTGTGTGTGTGTGTGGGTGTAGGAGTATGTGTGTGTGTGTGTGAGTGTAGGAGTATCTGTGTGTGTGTACGAGTACCTGTGTGTGTGAGTGTGAGTGTAGGAGTATCTGTGTGTGAGTGTGAGTGTAGGAGTATCTGTGGGTGTGTACGAGTATCTGTGTGTGTGAGTGTGAGTGTAGGAGTATCTGTGTGTGTGTGAGTGCAGGAGTATCTGTGTGTGTGTGAGTGTGTGTAGGAGTATCTGTGTGTGTGTGTACAAGTATCTGTGTGTGTGTGAGTGTGAGTGTAGGAGTATCTGTGTGTGTGTGTGGGTGTAGGAGTATCTGTGTGTGTGTGAGTGTGTGGGTGTAGGAGTATTTGTGTGTGTGTGAATGTGTGTAGGAGTATCTGTGTGTGTGTGTGTGTGTGTGTACGAGTATCTGTGTGTGTGTGTGAGAGTGTGTGTAGGAGTATCTGTGTGTGTGTGTGTAAGAGTATCTGTGTGTGTGTGATAGTGTAGGAGTATCTGTGTGTGTGTGAGTGTAAGAGTATCTGTGTGTGTGTGTGAGTGTAGGAGTATCTGTGTGTGTGTGTGTGTGTGATAGTGTAGGAGTATCTGTGTGTGTGTGTGTAGGAGTATCTGTGTGTGTGGGTGTGTGTGAGTGCAGGAGTATCTGTGTGTGTGTGTGTGTAGGAGTATCTGTGTGTGTGTGTGTATGTGTAGGAGTATCTGTGTGTATGTGTGTGTGTGAGTGTGTGTAGGAGTATCTGTGTGTGTGTGAGTGTGGGTGTGTGTGAGTGTTGGAGTATCTGTGTGTGTGTGAGTGTGGGTGTGTGTGAGTGTTGGAGTATCTGTGTGTGTGTGTGTGTGTGGGTGTGTGTGAGTGCAGGAGTATCTGTGTGTGTGTGAGTGTGGGTGTGTGTGAGTGTTGGAGTATCTGTGTGTGTGTGTGTGTGTGAGTGTAGGAGTATCTGTGTGTGTGTGTGTGATAGTGTAGGAGTATCTGTGTGTGTGTGTGTGTGTGTGTGAGTGTAGGAGTATCTGTGTGTGTGTCTGTGATAGTGTAGGAGTATCTGTGTGTGTGTGAGTGCAGGAGTATCTGTGTGTGTGTGTGTGTGTGTAGGAGTATCTGTGTGTGTGTGTAGGAGTATCTGTCTGTGTGTGTGTGTTGGAGTATCTGTATGTATGTGTGTGTGTGTGTGTGAGTGTAGGAGTATCTGTGTGTGTGTGAGTGTGGGTGTGTGTGAGTGTTGGAGTATCTGTGTGTGTGTGTGTGTTGGAGTATCTGTATGTATGTGTGTGTGTGTGTGTGAGTGTAGGAGTATCTGTGTGTGTCTGTGAGTGTGGGTGTGTGTGAGTGTTGGAGTATCTGTGTGTGTGTGTGTGTGTGTAGGAGTATCTGTGTGTGTGTGAGAGAGAGTGTAGGAGTATCTGAGTGTGTGTGTGAGTGCAGGAGTATCTGTGTGTGTGTGTGTGTGTGTGCGCGAGTGTAGGTGTATCTGTGTGTGTGTGTGTGAGAGAGTGTAGGAGTATCTGTGTGTGTGTGTGTGTGTGTGTGTGAGTGTAGGAGTATCTGTGTGTGTGCGAGTGTGTGTTTGAGTGTAGGAGTATCTGTGTGTGTGTGTGTGTGCGAGTGTAGGAGTATCTGTGTGTGTGTGGGTGTAGGAGTATCTGTGTGTGTGTGTACGAGTATCTGTGTGTGTGTGTGTGTGTGGGTGTAGGAGTATGTGTGTGTGTGTGTGTGTGTGTGAGTGTAGGAGTATCTGTGTGTGTGTACGAGTATCTGTGTGTGTGTGAGTGTGAGTGTAGGAGTATCTGTGTGTGTGTGGCTGTAGGAGTATCTGTGTGTGTGAGTGTGTGGGTGTAGGAGTATCTGTGTGTGTGTGAATGTGTGTAGGAGTATCTGTGTGTGTGTGTGTGTAGGAGTATCTGTGTGTGTGTGTGTGTGAGAGTGTGTGTAGGAGTATCTGTGTGTGTGTGTGTGTAAGAGTTTCTGTGTGTGTGTGTGTGTGTGTGATAGTGTAGGAGTATCTGTGTGTGTGTGAGTGTAAGAGTATCTGTGTGTGTGTGTGTGTGTGTGATAGTGTAGGAGTATCTGTGTGTGTGTGTGTAGGAGTATCTGTGTGTGTGTGTGTGTGTGTGAGTGTAGGAGTATCTGTGTGTGTGTGAGAGAGAGTGTAGGAGTATCTGTGTGTGTGTGTGCGAGTGTAGGAGTATCTGTGTGTGTGTGTGCGCGCGAGTGTAGGAGTATCTGTGTGTGTGTACGAGTACCTGTGTGTGTGAGTGTGAGTGTAGGAGTATCTGTGTGTGAGTGTGAGTGTAGGAGTATCTGTGGGTGTGTACGAGTATCTGTGTGTGTGAGTGTGAGTGTAGGAGTATCTGTGTGTGTGAGTGCAGGAGTATCTGTGTGTGTGTGAGTGTGCGTAGGAATATCTGTGTGTGTGTGTACAAGTATCTGTGTGTGTGTGAGTGTGAGTGTAGGAGTATCTGTGTGTGTCTGTGAGTGTGGGTGTGTGTGAGTGTTGGAGTATCTGTGTGTGTGTGTGTGTGTGTAGGAGTATCTGTGTGTGTATGTGAGAGAGAGTGTAGGAGTACCTGAGTGTGTGTGTGAGTGCAGGAGTATCTGTGTGTGTGTGTGTGTGTGTGCGCGAGTGTAGGTGTATCTGTGTGTGTGTGTGTGAGAGAGTGTGTGTGAGAGAGTGTAGGAGTATCTGTGTGTGTGTGTGTGTGTGTGTGTGAGTGTAGGAGTATCTGTGTGTGTGCGAGTGTGTGTTTGAGTGTAGGAGTATCTGTGTGTGTGTGTGTGTGTGTGTGATAGTGTAGGAGTATCTGTGTGTGTGTGAGTGTAAGAGTATCTGTGTGTGTGTGTGTGTGTGTGTGTGTGTGTGTGTGATAGTGTAGGAGTATCTGTGTGTGTGTGTGTAGGAGTATCTGTGGGTGTGTGTGAGTGCAGGAGTATCTGTGTGTGTGTGAGTGTAGGAGTATCTGTGTGTGTGTGAGAGAGAGTGTAGGAGTATCTGTGTGTGTGTGTGAGAGAGAGAGAGTGTAGGAGTATCTGTGTGTGTGTGTGTGAGTGCAGGAGTATCTGTGTGTGTGTGTGTGCGCGCGAGTGTAGGAGTATCTGTGTGTGTGTGTGAGAGAGAGAGTGTAGGAGTATCTGTGTGTGTGTGTGTGTGTGAGTGTAGGAGTATCTGTGTGTGTGCGAGTGTGTGTGTTTGAGTGTAGGAGTTTCTGTGTGTGTGTGTGCGAGTGTAGGAGTATCTGTGTGTGTGTGGGTGTAGGAGTATCTGTGTGTGTGTGTGCGAGTATCTATGTGTGTGTGTGTGTGGGTGTAGGAGTATGTGTGTGTGTGTGTGAGTGTAGGAGTATCTGTGTGTGTGTACGAGTACCTGTGTGTGTGAGTGTGAGTGTAGGAGTATCTGTGTGTGAGTGTGAGTGTAGGAGTATCTGTGGGTGTGTACGAGTATCTGTGTGTGTGAGTGTGAGTGTAGGAGTATCTGTGTGTGTGTGAGTGCAGGAGTATCTGTGTGTGTGTGAGTGTGTGTAGGAGTATCTGTGTGTGTGTGTACAAGTATCTGTGTGTGTGTGAGTGTGAGTGTAGGAGTATCTGTGTGTGTGTGTGGGTGTAGGAGTATCTGTGTGTGTGTGAGTGTGTGGGTGTAGGAGTATTTGTGTGTGTGTGAATGTGTGTAGGAGTATCTGTGTGTGTGTGTGTGTGTGTGTACGAGTATCTGTGTGTGTGTGTGAGAGTGTGTGTAGGAGTATCTGTGTGTGTGTGTGTAAGAGTATCTGTGTGTGTGTGATAGTGTAGGAGTATCTGTGTGTGTGTGAGTGTAAGAGTATCTGTGTGTGTGTGTGAGTGTAGGAGTATCTGTGTGTGTGTGTGTGTGTGATAGTGTAGGAGTATCTGTGTGTGTGTGTGTAGGAGTATCTGTGTGTGTGGGTGTGTGTGAGTGCAGGAGTATCTGTGTGTGTGTGTGTGTAGGAGTATCTGTGTGTGTGTGTGTATGTGTAGGAGTATCTGTGTGTATGTGTGTGTGTGAGTGTGTGTAGGAGTATCTGTGTGTGTGTGAGTGTGGGTGTGTGTGAGTGTTGGAGTATCTGTGTGTGTGTGAGTGTGGGTGTGTGTGAGTGTTGGAGTATCTGTGTGTGTGTGTGTGTGTGGGTGTGTGTGAGTGCAGGAGTATCTGTGTGTGTGTGAGTGTGGGTGTGTGTGAGTGTTGGAGTATCTGTGTGTGTGTGTGTGTGTGAGTGTAGGAGTATCTGTGTGTGTGTGTGTGATAGTGTAGGAGTATCTGTGTGTGTGTGTGTGTGTGTGTGAGTGTAGGAGTATCTGTGTGTGTGTCTGTGATAGTGTAGGAGTATCTGTGTGTGTGTGAGTGCAGGAGTATCTGTGTGTGTGTGTGTGTGTGTAGGAGTATCTGTGTGTGTGTGTAGGAGTATCTGTCTGTGTGTGTGTGTTGGAGTATCTGTATGTATGTGTGTGTGTGTGTGTGAGTGTAGGAGTATCTGTGTGTGTGTGAGTGTGGGTGTGTGTGAGTGTTGGAGTATCTGTGTGTGTGTGTGTGTTGGAGTATCTGTATGTATGTGTGTGTGTGTGTGTGAGTGTAGGAGTATCTGTGTGTGTCTGTGAGTGTGGGTGTGTGTGAGTGTTGGAGTATCTGTGTGTGTGTGTGTGTGTGTGTAGGAGTATCTGTGTGTGTGTGAGAGAGAGTGTAGGAGTATCTGAGTGTGTGTGTGAGTGCAGGAGTATCTGTGTGTGTGTGTGTGTGTGTGCGCGAGTGTAGGTGTATCTGTGTGTGTGTGTGTGAGAGAGTGTAGGAGTATCTGTGTGTGTGTGTGTGTGTGTGTGTGAGTGTAGGAGTATCTGTGTGTGTGCGAGTGTGTGTTTGAGTGTAGGAGTATCTGTGTGTGTGTGTGTGTGCGAGTGTAGGAGTATCTGTGTGTGTGTGGGTGTAGGAGTATCTGTGTGTGTGTGTACGAGTATCTGTGTGTGTGTGTGTGTGTGGGTGTAGGAGTATGTGTGTGTGTGTGTGTGTGTGTGAGTGTAGGAGTATCTGTGTGTGTGTACGAGTATCTGTGTGTGTGTGAGTGTGAGTGTAGGAGTATCTGTGTGTGTGTGGCTGTAGGAGTATCTGTGTGTGTGAGTGTGTGGGTGTAGGAGTATCTGTGTGTGTGTGAATGTGTGTAGGAGTATCTGTGTGTGTGTGTGTGTAGGAGTATCTGTGTGTGTGTGTGTGTGAGAGTGTGTGTAGGAGTATCTGTGTGTGTGTGTGTGTAAGAGTTTCTGTGTGTGTGTGTGTGTGTGTGATAGTGTAGGAGTATCTGTGTGTGTGTGAGTGTAAGAGTATCTGTGTGTGTGTGTGTGTGTGTGATAGTGTAGGAGTATCTGTGTGTGTGTGTGTAGGAGTATCTGTGTGTGTGTGTGTGTGTGTGAGTGTAGGAGTATCTGTGTGTGTGTGAGAGAGAGTGTAGGAGTATCTGTGTGTGTGTGTGCGAGTGTAGGAGTATCTGTGTGTGTGTGTGCGCGCGAGTGTAGGAGTATCTGTGTGTGTGTACGAGTACCTGTGTGTGTGAGTGTGAGTGTAGGAGTATCTGTGTGTGAGTGTGAGTGTAGGAGTATCTGTGGGTGTGTACGAGTATCTGTGTGTGTGAGTGTGAGTGTAGGAGTATCTGTGTGTGTGAGTGCAGGAGTATCTGTGTGTGTGTGAGTGTGCGTAGGAATATCTGTGTGTGTGTGTACAAGTATCTGTGTGTGTGTGAGTGTGAGTGTAGGAGTATCTGTGTGTGTCTGTGAGTGTGGGTGTGTGTGAGTGTTGGAGTATCTGTGTGTGTGTGTGTGTGTGTAGGAGTATCTGTGTGTGTATGTGAGAGAGAGTGTAGGAGTACCTGA
>NC_083405.1:140861661-140864161 GCF_020745735.1 Hemiscyllium ocellatum | reverse complement strand
GTGATAGTGTAGGAGTATCTGTGTGTGTGTGAGTGTAAGAGTATCTGTGTGTGTGTGTGAGTGTAGGAGTATCTGTGTGTGTGTGTGTGTGTGATAGTGTAGGAGTATCTGTGTGTGTGTGTGTAGGAGTATCTGTGTGTGTGGGTGTGTGTGAGTGCAGGAGTATCTGTGTGTGTGTGTGTGTAGGAGTATCTGTGTGTGTGTGTGTATGTGTAGGAGTATCTGTGTGTATGTGTGTGTGTGAGTGTGTGTAGGAGTATCTGTGTGTGTGTGAGTGTGGGTGTGTGTGAGTGTTGGAGTATCTGTGTGTGTGTGAGTGTGGGTGTGTGTGAGTGTTGGAGTATCTGTGTGTGTGTGTGTGTGTGGGTGTGTGTGAGTGCAGGAGTATCTGTGTGTGTGTGAGTGTGGGTGTGTGTGAGTGTTGGAGTATCTGTGTGTGTGTGTGTGTGTGAGTGTAGGAGTATCTGTGTGTGTGTGTGTGATAGTGTAGGAGTATCTGTGTGTGTGTGTGTGTGTGTGTGTGAGTGTAGGAGTATCTGTGTGTGTGTCTGTGATAGTGTAGGAGTATCTGTGTGTGTGTGAGTGCAGGAGTATCTGTGTGTGTGTGTGTGTGTGTAGGAGTATCTGTGTGTGTGTGTAGGAGTATCTGTCTGTGTGTGTGTGTTGGAGTATCTGTATGTATGTGTGTGTGTGTGTGTGAGTGTAGGAGTATCTGTGTGTGTGTGAGTGTGGGTGTGTGTGAGTGTTGGAGTATCTGTGTGTGTGTGTGTGTTGGAGTATCTGTATGTATGTGTGTGTGTGTGTGTGAGTGTAGGAGTATCTGTGTGTGTCTGTGAGTGTGGGTGTGTGTGAGTGTTGGAGTATCTGTGTGTGTGTGTGTGTGTGTGTAGGAGTATCTGTGTGTGTGTGAGAGAGAGTGTAGGAGTATCTGAGTGTGTGTGTGAGTGCAGGAGTATCTGTGTGTGTGTGTGTGTGTGTGCGCGAGTGTAGGTGTATCTGTGTGTGTGTGTGTGAGAGAGTGTAGGAGTATCTGTGTGTGTGTGTGTGTGTGTGTGTGAGTGTAGGAGTATCTGTGTGTGTGCGAGTGTGTGTTTGAGTGTAGGAGTATCTGTGTGTGTGTGTGTGTGCGAGTGTAGGAGTATCTGTGTGTGTGTGGGTGTAGGAGTATCTGTGTGTGTGTGTACGAGTATCTGTGTGTGTGTGTGTGTGTGGGTGTAGGAGTATGTGTGTGTGTGTGTGTGTGAGTGTAGGAGTATCTGTGTGTGTGTACGAGTATCTGTGTGTGTGTGAGTGTGAGTGTAGGAGTATCTGTGTGTGTGTGGCTGTAGGAGTATCTGTGTGTGTGAGTGTGTGGGTGTAGGAGTATCTGTGTGTGTGTGAATGTGTGTAGGAGTATCTGTGTGTGTGTGTGTGTAGGAGTATCTGTGTGTGTGTGTGTGTGTGAGAGTGTGTGTAGGAGTATCTGTGTGTGTGTGTGTGTAAGAGTTTCTGTGTGTGTGTGTGTGTGTGTGATAGTGTAGGAGTATCTGTGTGTGTGTGAGTGTAAGAGTATCTGTGTGTGTGTGTGTGTGTGTGATAGTGTAGGAGTATCTGTGTGTGTGTGTGTAGGAGTATCTGTGTGTGTGTGTGTGTGTGTGTGAGTGTAGGAGTATCTGTGTGTGTGTGAGAGAGAGTGTAGGAGTATCTGTGTGTGTGTGTGCGAGTGTAGGAGTATCTGTGTGTGTGTGTGCGCGCGAGTGTAGGAGTATCTGTGTGTGTGTACGAGTACCTGTGTGTGTGAGTGTGAGTGTAGGAGTATCTGTGTGTGAGTGTGAGTGTAGGAGTATCTGTGGGTGTGTACGAGTATCTGTGTGTGTGAGTGTGAGTGTAGGAGTATCTGTGTGTGTGAGTGCAGGAGTATCTGTGTGTGTGTGAGTGTGTGTAGGAATATCTGTGTGTGTGTGTACAAGTATCTGTGTGTGTGTGAGTGTGAGTGTAGGAGTATCTGTGTGTGTCTGTGAGTGTGGGTGTGTGTGAGTGTTGGAGTATCTGTGTGTGTGTGTGTGTGTGTGTAGGAGTATCTGTGTGTGTATGTGAGAGAGAGTGTAGGAGTACCTGAGTGTGTGTGTGAGTGCAGGAGTATCTGTGTGTGTGTGTGTGTGTGTGCGCGAGTGTAGGTGTATCTGTGTGTGTGTGTGTGAGAGAGTGTGTGTGAGAGAGTGTAGGAGTATCTGTGTGTGTGTGTGTGTGTGTGTGTGTGTGAGTGTAGGAGTATCTGTGTGTGTGCGAGTGTGTGTTTGAGTGTAGGAGTATCTGTGTGTGTGTGTGTGCGAGTGTAGGAGTATCTGTGTGTGTGTGGGTGTAGGAGTATCTGTGTGTGTGTGTGGGTGTAGGAGTATTTGTGTGTGTGTGAGTGTGTGGGTGTAGGAGTATCTGTGTGTGTGTGTAGGAGTATCTGTGTGTGTGTGTGTGTGTGTGTGAGAGTGTGTGTAGGAGTATCTGTGTGTGTGTGTGTGTGTGT
>NC_083405.1:140799161-140854161 GCF_020745735.1 Hemiscyllium ocellatum | reverse complement strand
AGCAGGCAGTCGGCCCTCACGTTCTCTGAGATCCACGTGACTCACCACATTAGAATCACTGAGGCAGCAGTGAGTCCCACTCCCAGGGAGGTCACTAAATAAACACACACAAACACTGCGATGTTCCACTGAGGGACAGACGGTGTCAGTCCTGAGGGAGGTGTGGCACGGTCAGAGGGTCAATGCTGAGGGAGTGGGCACTGTCGGAGGGTCAGTTCTGAGAGAGTGGGCACTGTCAGAGGGTCAGTGCTGAGGGAGTGGGCACTGTCGGAGTGTCAGTGCTGAGAGAGTGGGCACTGTCAGAGGGTCAGTGCTGAGAGAGTGGGCACTGTCAGAGGGTCAGTGCTGAGTCTGCAAGTTTACTTCAATATTCAGAAAGCACTCGATATTCTAAAGTGAACATAAGTGCTTTCAACTTCCTAACACCGTGTAATCAGACCTTCCCCTGTGCCTCTTACCCACAATCTTCAATCTCCCCCCCCGTCCTTGCAGCATCAGCTAATGGGGAGACATTTCTAAACCAGTCAGAATCTTGTCCACGGATCTCCCTCAATGCCGTCTGCTCCGAGGAGATTCTCCAACCTGACCCGGGAACTGAGATCCCTCATCCCTGGGACCATTCTGGTCAATCTCTCAGCACTCTCTCAGGGTCCCCCCCCCCACCTCCTTCCTGAGGGGCGGGGTGTTATAGCAGGGTCTGATCAATGTTCACAGTCTCTTCCCTGCTCTCTCTATGTTTGAAGACCAGAGCCCCATGTACTTTCCTAACCACCCTCTCAATGTGTCCACCACCACCCAAACTCGATGGATGTGAACGCCCAGCTCCCTCTGTCCCTGCAAACCCTTCTGAACTGCATTCTGATTTCCAGAGTTCGTTGGATATGTGTTTGTTTCGTGTTAAACTCACTGCCACATCTCTTCCTGGTATTCCAAGCTTGAAGTTCGATTCCTCTCGCTGACAGGATTTCCATCCAATCTTCAGAACCGTATCACTTTGTACATACCCCCTCTCCCTGTGTCCTCCCCATCCCCCTCCCCACCTTCCACACCCCCATCCTTTCCCCTGTCCCCTCCCCCATCCTTCCCCTATCCCTCCACCTTCTGTAGTTTCTCACAGTTACCGTACCAGGCCGTTACCCACCGGGACAGGATGGTGTCAATGCTGTACCTGGAGACGTTGGTGAGGGTCCTTATGGACACACTGGATTTCCTGAGCTGCCCGAGGAGGAAGGGTTGTTGTTGTACTTTCTTCACCGTCGCATCTATGTGGGAAGGCCAGGACGGGCTGTCAGTTACCGTCACTCTGAGGAACTTAACGCTGTCCACCCTCGCTCTGACGGTGTCAGTAAGGGTATCGTCCTTCTTGCTTCCTGAAGGCAGTGACCAGTTTACATTGACGGAGAGATTTGTACTGTTCGACAATACCACCAAGCTCTCTATCCCGTCTCTGTAATCTGCCTTATCATTGTTTGATATCCAGCTGGTGGTGTCATCAGAAACATGGTCGATGAAGTTTGGGTGAAATTTGGCCACTTGGTTATGAGTGTACAGGGAGTACAGTGTGAGTGTACAGGGAGTACAGTGTGAGTGTACAGGGAGTACAGTGTGAGTGTACGGGGAGCACAGTAGGTGTACAGGGAGTACAGTGTGAGTGTACAGGGAGTACAGTGTGAGTGTACGGGGAGCACAGTAGGTGTACAGGGAGTACAGTATGGGTGTACAGGGAGTACAGTGTGAGTGTACAGGGAGTACAGTGTGAGTGTACAGGGAGTACAGTATGGGTGTACAGGGAGTACAGTGTGAGTGTACAGGGAGTACAGTGTGAGTGTACGGGGAGTACAGTATGGGTGTACAGGAAGTACAGTGTGGGTGTACAGAGAGTACAGTATGGGTGTACGGGGAGCACAGTGTGAGTGTACAGAGAGTACAGTATGGGTGTACGGGGAGCACAGTGTGAGTGTACAGGGAGTACAGTGTGAGTGTACAGGGAGTACAGTATGGGTGTACAGGGAGTACAGTGTGAGTGTACGGGGAGTACAGTATGGGTGTACAGGGAGTACAGTGTGAGTGTACAGGGAGTACAGTATGGGTGTACAGGGAGTACAGTGTGAGTGTACAGGGAGTACAGTATGAGTGTAAGGGGAGTACAGTGTGAGTGTACAGGGAGTACAGTATGGGTGTACAGGGAGTACAGTGTGAGTGTACAGGGAGTACAGTATGGGTGTACAGGGAGTACAGTGTGAGTGTACAGGGAGTACAGTATGAGTGTAAGGGGAGTACAGTGTGAGTGTAAGGGGAGTACAGTGTGAGTGTACAGGGAGTACAGTGTGAGTGTACAGGGAGTACAGTATGGGTGTAAGGGGAGTACAGTGTGAGTGTACAGGGAGTACAGTGTGAGTGTACAGGGAGTACAGTATGAGTGTAAGGGGAGTACAGTGTGAGTGTACAGGGAGTACAGTGTGAGTGTACAGGGAGTACAGTATGGGTGTACAGGGAGTACAGTGTGAGTGTACAGGGAGTACAGTATGGGTGTACAGGGAGTACAGTGTGAGTGTACAGGGAGTACAGTATGGGTGTAAGGGGAGTACAGTGTGAGTGTACAGGGAGTACAGTATGGGTGTACAGGGAGTACAGTGTGAGTGTACAGGGAGTACAGTATGGGTGTAAGGGGAGTACAGTGTGAGTGTACAGGGAGTACAGTGTGAGTGTACAGGGAGTACAGTATGAGTGTAAGGGGAGTACAGTGTGAGTGTACAGGGAGTACAGTGTGAGTGTAAGGGGAGTACAGTGTGAGTGTACAGGGAGTACAGTATGAGTGTACAGGGAGTACAGTGTGAGTGTACGGGGAGTACAGTATGAGTGTAAGGGGAGTACAGTGTGAGTGTACGGGGAGTACAGTGTGAGTGTAAGGGGAGTACAGTATGAGTGTACGGGGAGTACAGTATGAGTGTAAGGGGAGTACAGTGTGAGTGTACGGGGAGTACAGTGTGAGTGTAAGGGGAGTACAGTATGAGTGTACAGGGAGTACAGTGTGAGTGTACGGGGAGTACAGTGTGAGTGTAAGGGGAGTACAGTATGAGTGTACAGGGAGTACAGTGTGAGTGTACGGGGAGTACAGTGTGAGTGTACAGGGAGTACAGTATGAGTGTAAGGGGAGTACAGTGTGAGTGTACAGGGAGTACAGTGTGAGTGTACGGGGAGTACAGTATGAGTGTAAGGGGAGTACAGTGTGAGTGTACAGGGAGTACAGTATGAGTGTAAGGGGAGTACAGTGTGAGTGTACAGGGAGTACAGTGTGAGTGTACAGGGAGTACAGTATGGGTGTACGGGGAGTACAGTGTGAGTGTTCAGGGAGTACAGTATGAGTGTACAGGGAGTACAGTATGGGGCTGAGTACACCCTTCCAGGGCACTAGGGGATGTTGAGGATTGTTGTGGACGAGGTGCTCACTCTATGCTCACTGACTGTACTGGGTTGGATCCAGTTGTAGAGTCGAGCTGAGACCTGGGTCTTGGAGTTTGGCGATGAGTTTGGTTGGGATTATAGAGTCGAGATCAGAGTGGAGCTGGAAAAACACAGCAGGTCAGGCAGCATCTGAGGACCAGGATTGTTGTGTTCAAGGTGGAGCTGTAGCCAATAAGTAGGTGTCATTCTTGTCCAGATTCTCTCAGGGATGAGTGTAGCGCCAGGGAGACAGCACCTGCCCTGAATGTGTGACTCCAGGAGGCAAACTGCAGGATTGAGGTGGCCTGGGAGGCCAGGGTAGATATGAGCCATAACCAACCCTCTTGAATCACGTCATAACCCTGGAGCTCAGAGACACTGGGCATCAAGGTCCTGGGAGCGACACCCACCAACTAACTGCCCTGGCGCACACACACACACACACACACACACACCGATACAATGGCCAAGAAAACACAACAACACCTCAACTTCCTCAGGAGGCTAGGGAAATGCAGCCTGTCCACAAAGACTCGGACCCATTTTTATAGATGCAACACAGAAAGCCCCCTTTCCGGATGTATCACAGCTTGGTGTGGTAACTGCTGTACAGGGAGTACAGTGTGAGTGTACAGGGAGTACAGTATGGGTGTACAGAGAGGTGTGAACACAGGCCAGTCCTTCCCAATAAACCAGCCTTCCATCCACCTACACTTCCCAGTGCCAACATCATCATAGACCTCTCTCACCCCGTTACATTCTCTCCCACCCTCATCTGTCAGGCAGGAGATGTATAAGGTTAGATTAGATTACTTACAGTGTGGAAACAGGCCCTTCAGCCCAACAAGTCCACACTGACCCGCCGAAGCGTAACCCACCCAGACCCATTCCCCTACATATACCCCTTTACCTAACACTACGGGCAATTTAGCATGGCCAACTCACCTGACCCGCACATCTTTGGAAACCGGAGCACCCGGAGGAAACCCACGCAGACACGGGGAGAATGTGCAAACTCCACACAGTCAGTCGCCTGAGGTGGGATAAACATTTGAAAACACAAACCAACAGATTTGAAAACAGCTTCTTCCCGGCTGTTATCAGGCCTTTGAACGGACTTCACAAATGTTAGCGTTGATCCCTCTCTCTCGGTACCTTCCCTGCGGCTGTCCCACGGTATTCTGCGCTCTGTCTTGTTTCCACGATGGACTATGCACCTGGATACCCACAACACAACACTTTTCACTGTGTCTCAGCGCGGGTTTGTGTAAACAACAGGCAATGCAATTATTGAAGATAAATTTCCATTTATTTGAGTCAAGAAAGTTATCAGATGAAATGAAATGTGAGTGAACCAGAATACAGACGCTGAGCTGATGGGGGAGCAGAGAGAGCGAGTGTCCGTGAGATGGCAGCGGGAAGCCTGAGGCCTAACTGGGAGACACAGAAAATGGGGTTTACTCAAGGGAGGGAAATGAGGCAAGGCTTTACAGAGGAGATAGGTCAGTCACTCGGAGGGAGGTCAGTCACTCGGAGGGAGGGTCAGTCACTCGGGGGGAGGGTCAGTGACTCGGGGGGAGGGTCAGTCACTTGGAGGGAGGGTCAGTCACTCGGGGGGAGGGACAGTCACTCGGAGGGAAGGTCAGTCACTCGGGGGGAGGGTCAGTCACTCGGGGGGAGGGTCAGTCACTCGGGGGGAGGGTCAGTGACTCGGGGGGAGGGTCAGTCACTCGGAGGGAGGATCAGTCACTCGGAGGGAGGGTCAGTGACTCGGGGGGAGGGTCAGACACTCGGGGGGAGGGTCAGTCACTCGGAGGGAAGGTCAGTCACTCGGGGGGAGGGTCAGACACTCGGAGGGAGGGTCAGTCACTCAGAGGGAGGGTCAGTGACTCGGGGGGAGGGTCAGACACTCGGGGGGAGGGTCAGACACTCGGGGGGAGGGTCAGTCACTCGGGGGAGGGTCAGTCACTCGGAGGGAGGGTCAGTGACTCGGGGGGAGGGTCAGACACTCGGGGGGGGGTCAGTCACTCGGAGGGAGGGTCAGACACTCGGAGGGAGGGTCAGTGACTCGGGGGGAGGGTCAGTCACTCGGAGGGAGGGTCAGTCACTCGGAGGGAGGGTCAGTCACTCAGAAAGAGGGTCAGTCACTCGGAGGGAGGGTCAGTCACTCGGTGGGAAGGTCAGACACTCGGGGGGAGGGTCAGTGACTCGGGGGGAGGGTCAGTGACTCGGAGGGAGGGTCAGTCACTCAGAAAGAGGGTCAGTCACTCGGAGGGAGGGTCAGTCACTCGGAGGGAGTGAGTGGAGAGGTCGGGGACAGCGGCTCTGACAGTTTTGGGGGAGGGGGAGGGGGGGGAGGAGGGGGAGGGGAATTGGGGGGAGCCCAAAACTAAATAGACGGAGGAGGCTGTGTCTGGGGAGGGGGGTGGCAGGGGTGGGGGTGGGGTGGAGTGTGGTGGCGGTGTGACGGGGTGAGGCAGGGTGGGGGGTTGAGGGGTGAGGGGGTGAGGCAGGGTGGGGGTTGAGGGGTGAGGGGGTGAGGCAGGGTGGGGGTGAGGGGGTAAGACAGGCTGGGGGATGGGGGTGAGGCAGGGTGGGGGTGAGGGGGTGAGGCAGGGTGGGGGTTGAGGGGTGGTGGTGGGTGTGGTGGTGGGGGTGAGGGGGTGAGGCAGGGTGGGGGTGAGGGGGTGAGGCAGGGTGGGGGTGAGAGGGTGAGGCAGGGTGGGGGTGAGGGGGTGAGGCAGGGTGGGGTTGAGGGAGTGAGGCAGGGTGGGGGTGAGGGGGTGAGGCAGGTTGGGGGTGAGGGGGTGAGGCAGGGTGGGGGTTGAGGGGGTGAGGCAGGGTGGGGGTGAGGAGGTGAGGCAGTGTGGGGGTGAGGGAGTGAGGCAGGGTGGGGGTGAGGGGGTGAGGCAGGGTGGCGGTGTGAGGGGGTGAGGCAGGGTGGGGGTGAGGGGGTGAGGCAGGGTGGGGGTGAGACAGGGTGGGGGATGGGGGTGAGGCAGGGTGGGGGTGAGACAGGGTGGGGGATGGGGGTGAGGCAGGGTGGGGGTGAGGGGGTGAGGCAGGGTGGGGGTGATAGATAGACAAAGTGATGCTGGAGATCTGAGTCACAAAGTGTGTTGCTGGAAAAGCGCAGCAGGTCGGGCAGCGTCCGAGGAGCAGGAGGGTCGACGTTTCGGGCATGAGCCCTTCCTCAGGAAATGACATTTTGCCCAAAACATTGACTCTCCTGCTCCTCAGCTGCTGCCTGATTGGCTCTGCTTTTCCCACACAGGTGATAGATGAATGCAGTCAGCGGGTGGTTGTGGAGGGGGTGGGGTGGATGTCTGGGTCGGAAGGTGGGAGGTGGGAGGGGAGGGGAGGGAGGTGGGAGGTGAGAGGAGGGGAGGGGAGGGGAGGGAGGTGGGAGGTGGGAGGTGGGAGGGGAGGGGAGGGAGGTGGGAGGTGGGAGGTGGGAGGTGAGGGGAGGGGAGGGGAGGGGAGGGAGGTGGGAGGTGGGAGGTGGGAGGGGAGGGGAGGGAGGTGGGAGGTGGGAGGTGGGAGGTGAGGGGAGGGGAGGGGAGGGAGGTGGGAGGTGAGGGGAGGGGAGGGGAGGGGAGGGAGGTGGGAGGAGGGAGGAGGGAGGGGAGGGGAGGGGAGGGGAGGGATGGCTGGGCATGGCATGAGGCTTGGGCTGGGGAGGGTGTGATGCTGGTGAAACCATTCGGGTGTAACATCCTGAGGTGGATTGTAAGGTGTTGTTCCTCCAGTTTCCATCTGGCCTCCCCTCTGACCTCCCACCTCCCACCTCCGACCTCAAATCCCAAACCCCAAGCAGCGGGGGATTGGATACAGCAGCTCTGGTTTTACCAAGTGGGAACTCCTGGTTCACACTGGGTGTGCCCAGCACCACTGTACATTCTGTGGCCCTTCCACCCTCACTGCTCTTCAAGATGGAGGAGTAGAGTTAAAGAACAAGAGCTGAAGTCCAGCCCAGGAACAGGCCCTTTGGCCCTCTAAGCCTGTGCTGATCATCATGCCCAAACTGAACTGAAAAACAAACCTTCTGCCTTTATTCAGTCCGTCTCCCTCTGTTCCCTCCTTGTTCCTGTAACCATCCAGATGCCTCTTCAATGTCCCCCACGTGCCTGCTTCCACCACCCCTCTGGCAGTATGTTCCAGCCTCCTCCCACTCTCTGCATGAAAGTCTTCCCTTGTGCATCTCCCTTAGACTTTCCCCCTCTTACCTTGAACCTGTGACCCTGTGTAATTAAACTTCAACCCTGGGAAATAGCCTCTGACTATCCACCCTATCTCTGCCTCTCACAAATGTGGAGACCTCTATCAGGTCTCCTCTCAGCCGCTGTCTTTCCAGTGAAAACAATCCTAGTCTTTTGAACCTTTCTTCATAGCCAATGCCCTCAAGACCAGGCAACATCCTGGTGAACCTTCGCCGCACTCTCTCCAAAGCTTCCATGTCCTTCTGGTAGTGTGGTGACCACAGCTGCACACAATACTCCGAATGCAGCCTATCTTTGTAACATGGTCTGCCAACTCTTGTACTCCATGCCCCAACTGAAGACGGGCATACCCTATGGCTTCATGACCTTGGCCACCTGTGTTGCCACTCGTAGGGAGCTGTGGACATGCATGCACAGATCCCTCTGCATGCATGTTAATGTTGCCAAGTGTTTTGCCATTTACAGTATAATTCACGTCTAACTTTGATCCTCCAAAATGCATCACCTTACGTGTCTGAGTTAAACTCCAGCTGCCCTTCTGTGCCCAAGTCACCAATCTGTCTATATCCTCTTGTATCCTTTCACAATCGTTGGTACTGTCAGCAATTCCACTAACCTTCGTGTCATCTGCAAACTTACTAATCAGACCACCCATATTTGCTTCCAGGTCATTAATATATATATTAAAAAGCAAGACTTGACCTGTGTAACATCACTAATTACCAGCCTCCATTCTGAAAAACATCCTTTCACCATTACCCTCTATCTTCTGTAACCAAACCAGTTTTGTATCCATCCAACCAGCCCACCCCAAATCCCACGTGATTTTAATTTTTGTACCAATCTGCCATGTGGGACTCTATCAAATGCCTTCTCAAAGTCCAGATAAACTGCATCTACAGCCCTTCCCTCAATCACTTTTGCCACCTCTTCAAACAATTCATTCAGGTTGGTGAGACATGGCCTTCCCCAAATAAAACAATACTGCCTGTCAGTCACTATTCCATTTTCTTCCAAATTTGCAGGTACCTTGTCCCTCAGTATCTTCTCCGAAAGCTTCTCCTTCACAGATTTCAGGCTCACCGACCTAGAATTTCCTGGATGATCCCTGCTTCCTTTCTTAAACAAGAGAACAACACTGGCTCATCTCCAGTCCTCTAGAACCTCGCCCTGTGGTGAAGGAGGATGTGAAGATATCTGTTAATGCCCCAGCTATTTCTTCCCTTGCCTCACACAGTATCTTTGGATAGAACCTGGCCCTGGCGACTTGTTTACCTTAATGCAATTTTGAATACCCAAAACGTCTTCCTTCAATATAGGGTGGCACTGTGGCTCAGTGGCTAGTGCTGCTACCTCAGTGCCAGGGACCTGGGTTTGATTCCAACCTCGGGTGACTGTCTGTGTGGAGTTTACACATTCTCCCCATGTCTGTGTGGTTTCCTCTGGGTGCTCCGGTTTCCTCCCACAGTCCTAAGATGTGTAGGTCAGGTGAATTGGCCATGCTAAATTGCCCATAGTGTTAGATGCATTAGTCGGGGTAAATGTATGGGAATGGGTCTGGGTGGGTTACTCTTCGAAGGGTCGGTGTGGACTTGTTGGGCCGAAAGGCCTGTTTGCATACTGTAGGGAGTCAAATCTAATATACTGGCACTCTCTAGAATATTCACACACTCATTCCTCACCTCAACATCAGTCATGTCCTTCTTCTTGGGGAATACCAATACAAAGTACTCAGTTAGGATTGATTCATCAGCCGAGGGAGGGCGGGACGTGGTGATCAGCAGGAGGTTTCCTTGCCCAGGTTTAACCTGAAACAGTGAGACTTCCTGGGGTCCTGGGGTCAATGTTGAGGACTCCCAGGGTAACTCCCTCCTGACGGTATCCCACTGTTCCACCAGCCCATATCATAGTTACATAATCACCACAGGATGAGCTCTATAATTCCAAACAGGGTTTCACTGTGGGCTGAGAGTCTGACATTGGGAATCACTCACTCAATAACATCAGCACCACTGCACGGGGCGACACTTACAGACTCACAGCCAAGGGGTGGCACGGTGACACAGTGGTTAGCACTTCTGCCTCACAGCGCCAGAGACCCGGGTTCAATCCCCGACTCAGGTGACTGACTCCCCGTGTCTGTGTGGGTTTCCTCCGGGTGCTCCGGTTTCCTCCCACAATCCAAAGATGTGCGGGTCAGGTGAATTGGCCATGCTAAATTGCCCGTAGTGTTAGGTAAGGGGTAAATGTAGGGGTATGGGTGGGTTTCGCTTCGGCGGGTCGGTGTGGACTTGTTGGGCCGAAGGGCCTGTTTCCACACTGTGTAATCTAATCTAATCCAATGTGAAGGGGTTGGTGAACGGGTCAGAAAGAGCACTGCTTCTTTCTGGCTGAGTGTCTGCAGTAGGCAGCACAGCAGTTGCCTGCTCCCATACCAGGCTCAGTTTATCATTGAGCTTTTCAATGCACCAGGACCTCAGGGTGAGTTTAGGTGAGACAGAGCTGCGTCCACCATCTTCCTGCTCATTAGGAAGCAGGGTCCATTGCAATGTATCGTTCACTACCTTCCATTAACCTCGGTGTAATGATTTGATTGAGTAAAGGACAGCAGTTGTTCATTACACAACTCTGGGAGGTGACCCAGTGAGACCGTTAAACCACCAACTCCTTTCCCAATTCACCGTTGGCTCAGGGAGAAACTCAGGACAAAGCAGAAGTTTCTAAACGTTGTGACTCAATGGAAGCTCCTTACACACATCTCACAAACTCGTGGCATTGAGTCCCACTCACAGAGAGTTCACTAAATAACCCACACATACACTCCAAAGTTCCACCGAGGGGATGCTGCACTGTCAAATGGTCAGGACCGAGGAAGTGCCGCACTGTCAGAGGATCAATGGTGAGGGAGTGCTGAACTGTTGGAGGGTCAGTGCTGAGACAATGCTGCCCTGATATAAGGAACAATACTCTGCTGGGGAAGGTATCTTTCACTATAGCACTATAGGCTATAAAAAAAACAAGCATAGACTAAATTTTTTAAAAGTGTATTTCCATTATAGACTCATAGAGATGTACAGCACGGAAACAGACCCTTCGGTCCAACCCGTCCATGCCAACCAGATATCCCAACCGAATCCAGTCCCACCTGCCAGCACCCGACCCACATTGCTCCAAACCCTTCCTATTCATATACCCAGCTTCTTAAATGTTGCGATTGTACCAGCCTCCACCACTTCCTCTGGCAGCTCATTCCATACACGTACCACCTTCTGTGTGAAAACGTTGCCCCTGCGGTCTCTTTTATATCTTTCCCCTCTCACCCTAAACCTATGCCCTCTAGTTCTGGACTCCCTGACCCCAGGGAAAAGACTTTGCCTATTTATCTTATCCATGCCCCTCATAATTTTGTAAACCTCTAGAAGGTCACCCCTCAGCCTCCGACACTCCAGGGAAAACAGCCCCAGCCTGTTCAGCCTCTCCCTATAGCTCAAATCCTCCATCCCTGGCAACATCCTTGTAAATCTTTTCTGAACCCTTTCAAGTTTCACAATATCTTTCCAATAGGAAGGAGACCAGAATTCCACACAATATTCCAACAGTGGCCTAACCAATGTCCTGTACAGCCGCAACATGACCTCCCAACTCCTGTACTCAATACTCTGACCAATAAAGGAAAGCATACCAAACGCTGCCTTCACTATCCTATCTACCTGCGACTCCACTTTCAAGGAGTTATGGACCTGCACTCCAAGGTCTCTTTGTTCAGCAACACTCCCTAGGACCTTACCATTAAGTGTATAAGTCCTGCTAAGATTTGCTTTCCCAAAATGCAGCACCTCGCATTTATCTGAATTAAACTCCATCTGCCACTTCTCAGCCCATTGGCCCATCTGGTCCAGATCCTGTTGTAATCGGAGGTAACCCTCTTCGCTGTCCATTACACCTCCAATTTTGGTGTCATCTGCAAACTTACTAACTGTACCTCTTATGCTCACATCCAAATCATTTATGTAAATGACAAAAAGTAGAGGGCCCAGCACCGATCCTTGTGGCACTCCACTGGTCACAGGCCTCCAGTCTGTAAAACAACCCTCCACCACCACCCTCTGCCTTCTACCTTTGAGCCAGTTCTGTATCCAAATGGCTAGCTCTCCCTGTATTCCATGAGATCTCACCTTGCTAATCAGTCTCCCATGGGGAACCTTGTCAATCACCTTATTGGAGTCCATATGGATCACATCTACTGCTCTGCCCTCATCAATCCTCTTTGTTATTTCTTCAAAAAACTCAATCAAGTTTATGAGACATGATTTCCCACGCACAAAGCCATGTTGACTATCCCAAATCAGTCCTTGCGTTTCCAAATACATGTACATCCCGTCCCTCAGGATTCCCTCCAACAACTTGTCCACCACCAAGGTCAGGCTCACTGGTCTAAAGTTCCCTGGCTTGTCTTTACCACCCTTCTTAAACAGTGACACCACGTTAGGTAAAAACAATGACTGCAGATGCTGGAAACCAGATTCTGGATTAGTGATGCTGGAAGAGCACAGCAGTTCAGGCAGCATCCAAGGAGCAGCGAAATCGACGTTTCGGGCAAAAGCCCTTGGTACCATGTTAGCCAGCCTCCAGTCTTCCGGCACCTCACCTGTGACTATCGATGATACAAATATCTCAGCAAGAGGCCCAGCAATCACTTCTCTAGCTTCCCACAGAGTTCTCAGGTACACCTGATCAGGTCCCGGGGATTTATCCACCTTTAACCGTTTCAAGACATCCAGAACTTCCTCCATTAGATTTCTAAAACTCATTTGTGTGATTTGGGCATCACTGGCTGGGCCCGGCATTTGTTGCCCGTCCCTCATTGCCCATGAGCAGGTGGGGTGAGCTGCCTTCTTGACCTGCTGCAGGCCATGTGCTGTGAGTACATGAGTAATTCCCTTAGGGAGGGAATTCTAGGATTCTGACTCAGTGACAGTGAAGGAATATGATATATTTCCAAGTCAGGATGGTGAGGGGCTTGGAGGGGAGCTTGCAGGGGTGGTGTTCCCATGTCTCTGCTACCCTTGTCCTTCTAGATTGACGTGGCTGAAAGTTTGGAGGGTGCTTGAACATTCACTCCCTTCACTGGTGACACTCAGGAGCAGCAGTGTGTACTATTTATAAGATGCCCTGCAAGAAATTCAAAGATCCTCAGACAGCACCTTCCAAATCCCTGACCACCTCCATATGGAGGGAAAAGGGCAGCAGATCCATGGGAACACCACCCAGCAGCAAGCTCCAGTCCATCACCATCCTGACTTGGAAATATATCTCTGTTCCTTCACGGTCACTGGGTCAGAATCCAGGATTTTCTTCCTGATGGCAGTGTAGGTGTATAGAGACCAAAAACTTCAAGTTGGCAGCTCACCCCCACCCTCTCGAGGGGCAACTAGGGATGGGAAAAAATACTGGGCCCACCCAGAAATGCTCACTTCTCACAAGTAAATAAAGAAGTACCCTAGATAACGGGAAGCTATATTGTTATGTGATGCTGAGAGATGACGTGACGGGTGAGAGTCAAAACGTGCTTTGCTGGAACACAACATTCTTGACAAACCCAAGACAAAGAGATGAATTCAAGGTTCCAATCCGAACTTTGGAAAATCTGGAGATGTATCCCCCACAGGCCTGTGGATGTAGGATTAAATCGAACTTTCAGACTTGACTTAATAGCTGGGGGCCTCGAGCCAGAATCTGATTGAATAGTAAAACAGACACGAATTGAATGGCCTCCTCCTCTTACCTTCTCCAACAAGAACTATTAAGTTAGTTTCCTGCATTCTGCAATCTGGAATTAAGATATTAGTTAGAAAATCTGCGCAGACCACAGCTGGAATATTGTGAACACCCTTGAGTGCTTTATCTGAGCAAAGATATACTGGAGGCAGTCCAGAAAAGGTGAATGTGGCTGATCTCCGTTATGGAGGGAACTGTCTCTCTCCTTACATTCACTCACGGGGTGAGGGTGTCACTGGCTGGGTCAGCATTTATTGCCCCTCCCTAATTATCCAGAGGGCAGTTAAGAGTCACCCACATTGTTGTGGGTCTGGAGTCACATGTAGGCCAGATCAGGTCAGGATGGCAGATTCCTTTCCTGAAAGATATTAGTGACCCAGATGGGCTTTTCCCAATAATTGACAATGGTCATGGTCATCATTGAATTAATAAAAATCTGGAATTAATCTAATTTCAATTGAAAAACATTCCCATCTGCCGTGGAGGATTTGAAGCTGAATCCCTGGAATAATACTGCTGAAAATGTGTTGCTGGTTAAAGCACAGCAGGTCAGGCAGCATCCAAGGGACAGGAAACTCAACGTTTTGGGCCAGAGCCTTTCATCAGGAAAACTTTTTTTTCCCTGGAATATTAACTGGGTCTCTGGGTTAACAGGCCAGCAAAAACACCACTTGGCCATCACCTGCCCTTGGTATGAAGAGAAACTGAGGGGGTTGGGCCTGTACTCACGAGTTTAGAAATGGGACCTGTGACTTTATGCAACAAACAAGATCCTTAGGAGATGTGGAAGGACAATTTTTCTGAGGGGAGTGAGCCTGAGGAATCCTTTACCACAAAAGGCTGTCGAGGCTGGGTCAGGAAGTACATTCAAGGCTGAGATGGACAGATTTTGAATTAGTTGCTGAATCGAGGGTGATCAGGAAATGCAGGCAAGTGGAGGTGAGGATTCTCCAATCTCATTGAATAGCAGAGTAGGTTTGATGGGCTGAATGGCCTATGAAAGAATAGAAGGAACTGCTGATCTGGAGGGATCTGTAAGAGACGGTGAACACAAAGACACTGTTGGACCAAGTCTGGGCTGTTTGTTCCTGTACTTTCTGTCTAAGTTGTTGTTGTCATAAGAGCAGTTGGGAAACACTCTATTGACTGTGAAACACTTTCATCTTTGGCTGTTTTTGTTAAAGATGATCAATGAAGTCTTTCTTTCAAAGAAAGTGTGTCATGTATGAAGGTCCAGCATGTTAGAGTTTGTCCAGAGAGACACCAGATAACCCAGAGAGGCAATGAAAAACAGCATGGCCATTCTGAAAATGAAAAGTAAACTTTAATGAACCCTGGAGCACAAAATATATGTCTTTGGTTGTACAAATTCACTAGTTCCAGTCTGAGATGAGCCGAGAGGAAGCAGCAAGCTGTTCCTGTTCCATGTAGTGACTGTGGCTCTCTGCTGCGTCCAGGGATCACCAATGATTCCCACACACAAATCTTTCCAGTTTCATAATGACGATGTAAAGCCAGTGGAGAACCTGCATCAAGCTGGGCCTGATCGCTCAGAACCCCATCCAGGTCAACTGCCGCACATCAGCCCCAAGATGATTTATACCAAATCTACCCCATTAGCAGCACATTCTAAACTTGTGTGGGTCTGGGACAAGGTTCTGGGCACAGTCAGAACTATAACTTGTATCCTATTGCTGGGAAGCTGACAGGGAGGTGGGAGATGTATTAACCAAACCCATGTACAATTATCTATCACTCCTCCATGAGAAAGGGAAGGGTGGTGAGGGTGTGCACGTGTGTGTGTGTGAGTGTGAGTGTGAGTGTGTGTGTGTAGTGTGTGCGCGTAGTGTGTGCGCGTGTAGTGTGTGCGTGCATGCGTGTGTGCTTCAGCAAGCCCCCTCTTCCTCACGCCTGGTCACTGAGAGTGAATGGAAACAGACAGAGGAACCTGGATCACCCATTGCGGCTCCCACTTTGTGAACAGCCCACAACACCCACCCCTCTGCATGACCAACCTCCCAATTCTCTCAGCCTGGTTTGGAGCAAGTCACGACACCATGTCCCCCCCAGTGATACTCCGTGCCCTCGGCTGGTTAGTCTCTGCCTGATTCCAGCAGAACCACGCTGGCTACACTGTAGTATCGCCCCGTTTCCCTGGACCCTGACATGCTTTAGTGTTAAATGTGATCTCTTGCCAACAGCCACACCCCCCGACTGGTGCAGGCTGTGATGGGAGTCTGTCCATTGCAGCTCCTTCCCCCAGTCGTGCTGAAAGGGTGGGCCAAGAGGCAAGTCCTTGATTGAGTCAAACCGCTGATTATGTGCTCCATCAGCCACGGTCTCCTTGGCTGGTAAGACCCTCCTCTCTCCTTCTCCCGGGGACTTTGTGGCTTCATTACCAAGGCTCATGCAGCCGGAACCCCCACCCATCTGCTAACCTCCCTGCCCTGCCCTCCCACCCTCTCCCCTGCCCAAGCCCACAGGAGGGGGCCAGCAGGCACTATCCCCTTTCCATACAATGCTTTACTGACTCTGGTTTATGAACTACACCCCAAGACACACGATCTGCCACCACTATGAAGCGCTAGGATCGAACTGCAGTCCCCACACACACCCCGACACTGCACCCGTCAGGCGGGAGGAGATCTGCAGCTCAGTGTCAAACTACAAGAGGTGGCTTTGGGCCTTGTACCTCGAATCTCTTCCCTACCCTCCCACCCCACCTCCTCATTAAAAACCGTATAAAATCCTACAGGATTAGTCTCTGCCAGAAATTAAAATCCAATTCACCTAAAAACAGAAAAGAACACAGAGTCTGTAAGATATGAAGTGTGAGCGAGGGCACTTGGTGCTGGGAGGGTGAAGTGTCCTTTTGCCAGGGTTGATCTCACGTTGGCACAATGCTCTCAGCACTTTGCTGTAATGAATGTTTGTGGCTGTAGATGGTGGCACTGCCCAGTGTGTCCAGCGCTGGTAACCGGCAGTTATCCCCCATCTCCTCGCTGTCCTCACCAGGCCGGGCGACTGAGGGGGAGAGAGAGCAGAGACAGAAAGAGAAAACTCATTAGAAGGGTGAAACGAGGAGGGGGGGAGCTGGCCAGGCCAGGCCAGGCCAGCACGTGGAGCACCAGGGCCCCTGTGATAGGGAGCAAGGCACCAGTGACCAAGACTGGGCCCTCAGAGGTTAATGCTTACAAATTATTGGCTCAAAATCACAGGCACGATTAAAAACAATGCACAGATAGATAAACAACTCCAATGGTTATGGGAATACTTTGTTAAGCATGTACACACAGCAAGATTATACAAAGTGAGTCTGTCAGACCCGGGGCAGCATTTCAGAGCGACGAATCAGGAGGAGGGGATACGCAGGTCCCACAGGGAACTCGTGTTAATTGAGCAGGGCCAGTACACTTTGTTAAAAACAGTTCACACCAGACCAATAACATTTTAACAAATATTTTACAAGGTATCACATATAAGAGTGGAAAAGTGGTGCTGGAAAAGCGCAGATCAGGCAGCAGCCAAGAAGCAGGAGAGTCGGTGGTTTGGACATAATTCCCTCATCAGGAATGTCCGAAACGCTGACTCTCCTGCCTCTCGGATGCTGCCTGACCGGCTGCGCTTTTCCAGCAACACACTCTCTCAACTCTGACTCTCCAGTATCTGCAGTCCTCACTTGCTCCAAGGTATCACAGATAAAGCTGGGTAATAAAACCCAGCTTCATGGAAAAGAAAGGTGGGGGATCAACTGGGGAAAACAAAACTGATATAATGACAGAACACAATGAGCTAACTTTCAGACTGGAGGCTGACGGACTATGGGAGACCCAGCAGTCAGCACTGGGACTAGTGATCCTTTTGCAATATATAAATGGTTTGGGTGTTGGAATACAAAGTGCTCTTTAAAAAATGGTCAATGATACCCAACTCAGAGCCGTGCCCTCAGTGAGAACAGGACAGGATGAGACAAATGGACAGTAACAGAACTTGGGCAGGCTGGGCCAGAGAGTGGCAGATGGAGTTTAATACAGAGAGGGTGAGGGGATGTATTTTACCAGAGGGGATGGGGGGATGGGGATGGGAACTGGGGGGGGGGGGGGTGGAATATAGACAAAATGATACGATTCTGAAGGGTTTGCAGGGACAGAGGGAGCTGGGTGTTCACATCCATCAAGTTTGGGTGGTGGTGGACACATTGAGAGGGTGGTTAGGAAAGCACATGGGGCTCTGGTCTTCAAACATAGAGAGAGCAGGGAAGAGACTGTAAACATTGATCAGACCCTGCTATAACCCCCCCACCCCTCAGGAAGGAGGTGGGGGGTCTCTGAGAGGGTGCCGAGAGATTTACCAGAATGGTCCCAGGGATGAGGGATTTCAGTTCCCGGGTCAGGTCGGAGAGATTGTGATTATTCTGGTTGGAGCAGGGGGACAGCAAGAGGAGCTTAGATTGAGGTACAAATAATGACAGGCATCAGAGAGGTGAACAAAGACAATTATGCTGCTGTACAAGGACTGAGGGACAGAGAGTTAAGGATTTGGATAAGAAGGATAGCGAAGGCGGTGTTTGGTATGCTTTCCTTTATTGGTCAGAGTATTGAGTACAGGAGTTGGGAGGTCATGTTGCAGCTGTACAGGACATTGGTTAGGCCACTGTTGGAATATTGCATGTAATTCTGGTCTCCTTCCTATCAGAAAGATGTTGTGAAACTTGAAAGGGTTCAGAAAAGATTTACAAGGATGTTGCCAGGGTTGGAGGATTTGAGCTATAGGGAGAGGCTGAACAGGCTGGAGCTGTTTTCCCTGGAGCGTTGGAGGCTGAGGGGTGACCTTATAGAGGTTTACAAAATAATGAGGGGCATGGATAAGGTAAATAGACAAAGTCTTTTCCCTGGGGTCAGGGAGTCTAGAACTAGAGGGACATAGGTTTAGGGTGAGAGGGGAAAGATATAAAAGAGACCTAAGAGGCAACTTTTCCACACAGAGGGTGGTACGTGTATGGAATGAGCTGCCAGAGGAAGTGGTGGAGGCTGGTACAATTGCAACATTTAAGAGGCATTTGGATGGGTATATGAATAGGAAGGGTTTGGAGGGATATGGGCCGGGTGCTGGCAGGTGGGACTAGATTGGGTTGGGATATCTGGTCAGCATGGCCTAAAGGGTCTGTTTCCGTGTTGTACATTTCTATGACTCTAAATACAGGGCAATATGAGGAGATGGGTTCTTTAAAATGCAGTGAGCTGTAATGATCTGATACTCACCGTTCTCCTGGCATGGAAGTACATGGGGAAGTACAAGAGGATGAACGGTTTCAGAAGGAAATTGGACAGGAATATGAGGGAAATGAACTTGCAGGCATACGGGGAGAGTGCGGGGATGGGGGTGAGACTGACTGACCGGACTGCTCCTACAGGAATGTTTCTCTGTGCATTGTGGTGTCATTATGTGTGAGGACATGATACTAAGTTGGCTGAGGAAGCTCTGAGTGCTGTTTTGTGTAGGGGATACACCACGTGGATAAGAACTGTTACCATGAGCAAGGTGGTGCTATTATCCTGTTCTGGGAACTAGCTTCATATCTGGGACACTCTGGCACTGGGGTTGATACAGAGTGAGACCTGTGTGAGTAATGTTCCAATTATAGGATGTGCAGATGAGGTTAGTATCTCCACTAGTGGAGAACATTAAATCTCACCCAACAATTACGATGATGTTGACAGAAGCTTTTCATGTTGACAGGAATTATTGCAAATTGTCATTTGGTTAATGTAGAACTAGAATTTTGATTAAAAAAAAAGCATTTTATCTTGAATCACCAGGACCATGAGCAAGCATTACCAAACCAAAGGGAAGCCATGATGGATGATGAGTAAGGTGACTGCTGATTGGTTAGCAAGTGAACTTGGTTTGGAAGGAGTACTGCCACTTTGACTGCGTTAGTAACTGACGACTGACAGTTAACTGCTACGCAGTGTTTAAATTTTAAACCAGGTAGGCTGGCTGTGATTGGTTAACAGGTGGAGCCAGTTGCTTCAGTCAGCTGCTGCTTTGCAGGAATGGATCCCTCTTCTCGTGCAGTGGCAGTGTCTCTACCTTTGGACTGAGAGGCCTGGGTTCAGGTCCCTTCTGCTCCACAGGTTCATATGTTTGTATGATATAGGAGCAGAATTAGGCCATGCAGCCCATTGCGTCTGCTCTGCCATTTGATCATGGCTGAGAGACTCCTCGTCCCCACTTGCCTGCCTTCTCCCCATAACCCTGTAACAAACTCTGTCTTACTCCCCCTTAAATGTACTCACTGTCCCAGTATCCCCCGCACTTTGGGATAGCGAGTCCCACAGATTCACAACCCTTTGGGAGAAGTAGCTTCTCCTCAACTCTGTTTTAAATTTACTCTCCCTGATCCAAAGACTATGACCTCTGATCCCAGAATGCCCCACTAGAGGAAGCATCTGCTCCATGTCTATTTTATCCACACCTTTTATCTTATTGAATACCTTATTTGATCTCCCCACACTCTTCTAAATTCCAGAGAGTATAGGCCTGAACTGTTCAATCTCTCTTCATGTGGTAAACTCCTCACCTCTGGGACTAACCTGGTGACCCTCCTCTGAACTGCCTCCAATGTCACTCCATCTTTCCTCAAATAAGGGACCAATACTGTGCACAGTACTCCAGGTGCGGTCTCACCAATGCCTTGTACAGTTGCAACAATACCTCTGTACCTTTATATTCTATTCCTTTAGCTATAAAAGCCAACATTCCACTTGCTTCCTTTATTACCTGCTGTACCTGCACACCTGTTTTCTGTATCTCATGAAACACATACAACTCTATGAACAGATATGTAATAACGTCGGAACAGCTTGATTGGAAAATAGCTTGCTTTGCAGGAACTACACGAATGACGATTGTCACTAATGGGATGCTGCTGTTAAATCTAAAAAATATTCTGCCCATTAACACAAGAGGCATAATGGGGTATATTAATTTCAGTGTCAGTGTGATGCCAGGGTTTATAGGCCCAAGACTGGCCAATCATATCAGGCTGTCCTGTTTAGAATAAATTACTGACCATTCCCAATCGTCCAGCCCACAAAGCCAAAACACAACTGATTCTGCAACTGCACAACATTGCTCAGAAACTCCTCAGTGTGTGGAGAACAGATTTCCAATTGTCTGCTGGGCTGGTTGTGAATTCTCAGTGACAGACTTGCTGTTATCCATCAATTCATTACTCAGGACAACGCCCTGGCTACAGCCAGTGTGTCCGATTTTAAGAAAACTTGGCAGTTAACCGACAGGTGCATCCTCCCTGGCAACACCTGAACACCCACCAGTCTGCTTGCCAGCCAATCAGCACACTTCCCTCACGCAGAATAAATACTGCCTTCCCTTGTGTTTGTACTCCCTGGCAACTGCCCTGCCGAGTGTAAGGCAAAAAGCTTCCAGAAAGTGGGTTTTTTTTCCAGCAATAATAAATGATCGTTCTCTATTTGGGGTAAACAAGGGGACACTGAAATCTGAAAAAAAAGTGCTGGAAAAGCTCAGCAGATCTGGCAGCATTTGTGAACAGAAATCAGAGTTCCAGGATGATGGGGGGGGCGCACTCACCTCCACACAACAGGAAAGGAAAGCTCTCCTTCAGAAAGTGGCTGAAATTTGGGAGATAATTGAAATTCAAACAATGGTGATGATAGTTAGACTTTGGGTCCTGTAAACTCTGAACCGAGGACATGCAGGCAGGATCAGGCTGCTCTCGGATGTAAGCTCTGACGTAAACTTTGTTCTTCAGTGAGTACTGAAAACAGACCTGGCAGTTATTGTAGGTCACCTTCTGTACCAACACGGACACTGCCAATCCCTTCACTCGTGTGAAGACAGAATGCTGGAGATCACAGCAGGGCAGACACTGCATCCATGGAGAGAGAGAGAGCAAGCTAACATTTCAAGTCTATGTGACTCTTCATTAGGAGCGGACGTGAAGTGTGGAGGGGACAGCATTTATGTTACAGTGATGGAAGGGGCACTGGGGCTGCGTGGGGAGGAGGATGTTGATGGTTCAGACTAAGTGATCGGAATGGGAGGATGGCAGAACAATGATGTGTCTAACTGCCAGGCAGGGAGAGAAAACATGGTGACAGAGAATGTAAGAGGTGAGGCTAAAAGGGAAGGAACTGGAGTGGGTTCACAATCTGAACTCAACATTAGAACATAGAACAGTACAGCACAGTACAGGCCCTTCGGCCCTCGATGTTAAAGTAACCAGCTAAGGGAAGGTCAGGGTCATGTTTGTGCACAGATCAGAGGTGCTCTGTAATGCGGTCACCCTGTCTGCGTTTGGTTTCTCTGATGTAGAGTTGGCCACATTGGCGATAGTGAATACAATCCACAATCTGGAGGTGGTCCAGGGGAAATACTGCTTCATCCGGAAAGGCTGCTTTGGCCGTTGGATGGTGAGCAGGGAGGAGGGGAAGGGACAGGAGTTGTACCTTCTGCAGTTACATGGGAAGGTGCCATGGCCATTGAGAAATGGACTAGGGTGTCCCAGAGGGAAGGGACCCGGTGACATGCAGAGGTGAGCACATGCTGAAGACAGTATATCCAGGTCAAAGTGCACATGGGTCATGACCCCATTCCAATCCTGACTCAGGCTCTGTGCACACACAAGAACTACCCTACCCCTAATCCACAGCTCGGCAAAGCAGCGACTCCCCTGAAGTAAAACATCAAAGTGTAAGGAGAAGATGTGGACAGTCAGGATATCAGCCACACTGACCGACAGTCACCAGCCGTGCTCATGAGGAGGGCCCGGGGGCAGAGGACACAGGGAGGATGGTCCATGACTGTCCCAGCCAGCAGGGGGCAGTCACGGGTCTGGGGACATGGGGGAGGGGCGGGGGTGTATGTGTGTGTGGGGTGGGAGGTGGGCCTGTACAGGGGTGTGTGAGAGGTGGGTGGTGCGTGGGGGGGGGGGGGGGGGGAAAGAGAGGACTGGGGGCGGGGGGGGGGACTGGGGCGAGTTTGGGGGGGGGAGGACTGGGGCGCGGGGGGGGGAGTGGGGCGCGGTGGGGGGGAGGAGTGGGGCGCGGTGGGGGGGAGGAGTGGGGCGCGGTGGGGGGGAGGAGTGGGGCGCGGTGGGGGGGAGGAGTGGGGCGCGGTGGGGGGGAGGAGTGGGGCGCGGTGGGGGGGAGGAGTGGGGCGCGGTGGGGGGGAGGAGTGGGGCGCGGGGGGGGGGAGGAGTGGGGCGCGGTGGGGGGGAGGAGTGGGGCGTGGTGGGGGGGAGGAGTGGGGCGTGGTGGGGGGGAGGAGTGGGGCGTGGTGGGGGGGAGGAGTGGGGCGTGGTGGGGGGGAGGAGTGGGGCGTGGTGGGGGGGGGGGAGAGAGTGGGGCGCGGTGGGGAGGGTGGGGATTGGAGCGTGTGGGTCGGGAGGTTGTGGGTGGGGAGGTTTGAGGGTCAGTGACCCTCTCGGGTTTGCGTGGTGCTGGGAGGGTTGGGCTGTCCCTGGTGCTGCACTGAACACACACTGCATCCCTCCCCTCCATCCCTCATCCCGTTGCCGTGGGAACCATATTGAGTTCATAGGCTTCTTCTCCAGAGACGTGTCATTCCATCTCCAGCAATATTCGTGAGAGGAGGATAACCAATCCGGGGGGAGGATGGGAGTTGGGTCTCACCTGAAGTGCTGCCATCATCCACGTACATGAGGTCATCCATGAAGTCTGGGGACTGAACACAAGACACACACGACATGAGCAGCTGGAGCGGGCTCCTACCCTCACTTATTAACACAAACACCCCCCCCCACCCCCAGCACCACACACATACACCCCAAATAGATAGAGAGGAAGGGAGCAGGCTTGGGGGTTGGAAAAGGAGGGGGGAAAAGGGAAGAGAGAGAAGGGAAGGGGGGAGGAGAAGGAGAGTGGAGAAGCAGTGTTGGGGGGGGGGGGGGGGGGGGGAGGGAGTCAGAGAGAGACCGTCTGTCAGAAATACAGACTGGTCCCAGCATGCCTTCACCGTGTCACAGACAGAGTGTGGTATGGGCAGCTCAGCGACAGAGCTGTCCCGAGTGGACAGAGGCTCAGACTTAAGACAATTCAAACCTGTCCTTGAATTCACTATGACCATAAGATGTAAGAACAAACATAAGCCAGTGAGATGACAGCTGATCTCTACAGGATACAATGGCCTGGAGATATTATTGTGAGACTATTAGAAACTTAGCTAATGTTCTGAAGACACAGATCTGAAGCTCCTCCTGCCAGATGGCCAAGTTCAACAAAGAATTTGCAATTCAGGGTCTTAATGATGACCACAACACCATTATCAAACTTCACCAGGATTCACTCATGTCTGTTATTGCCCTCTGGGCAATTAGGGATGGACTGACCTGGCCAGGGATACCTTCACCTGTAGATGAATGATTTTAAACAGTGGTGTTTGTACAGGACTGGGTGTGGGGACCCTGCTGTGTGTTTTATAAAGTCACAATTTGGTCTTGAATGTGGGAGGCACAACTGGGAACTGTACAGGTGACACAAAAGCTGGCCGTGTCATGGAGAGTGAAGAGGGTAGCTGTCAGCTCCAAATTAGTACAGATGGAGGTGGAATGGACAGGAAAGTGGCAGATGGAGTTCATCTCTGGTCAGTGTGAGATAATACATTTAGGGAGGTCACACAGTAACGGGAAATACACGGTAAACGGGAATATACTGAGAAGGGGGAGATGGAGCGAGAGATCTTAGTGTGCAAATACCCAGGTCCCTGGAGGTAGCAGTACAGATAGATCCAGTTGTAAAGACGATATTTGGAATGCTCCCTTCATTGGCAGAGGGAGGGAATACAAATGGAGGGAGACAATGATGAAACTGTGTCAGACACTGGGGAGGCCACAATGGGACTATTGTGAGCAGCTCGGTCACCACATTACAGGAGGGATGGAATCGCTCTGGAGACTAGGACGTTTCCAGGGCTGGAGGATTGTAGCTACGAGGAGAGATTGGAGAGGGTGGGATTGTTTTCCTTGGAACAGAGAAGGTTGAGAGGGGTGATATGATTGAGGTTCCCAGCATTGTGAGGGATAGAGATAGAATAGACAGGAGGGACCTGTTTTGATATGATTGAGGTTCCCAGCATTGTGAGGGATAGAGATAGAGTAGACAGGAGGGACCTGTTTCCTTTGGCAGAATTCAAAACCCAGGGGTTATAGATTCAAGCAAAGTGACAGAAGGATTCAAGGGGAGGTGAGGAAAAATGTTTTTACACAGAGGGTGGTGGGTGCCTGGAATTCGTTGCCTGAGTTTGTGGTAGAGCCAGAGACCTTAAACTTTTAAAAATGCACCTAAGATCTGCACGTTAAGGACTATGGACCGTGTGCAGGATGGTGAGATTGGAAGGAGTATTTGGGTGTCTTTGGGCCAGCATGGACAAGATCGGCTAAATGGCCTCCTTCTATAGTTTTATGGACCAATAAGGTCACCTCTCGTTCTTGTAAACTCCAGTGAGTACTCAGCCTCTCCCCTGAAGACGATGCCTCCAAATCTCGTGTTAACCCAGTGAATCCTCTCTGGGATGCCTCCAATGTCACTTTACCTTTCCTTACACAAGGGGGACCAAAACTGCTCACAGTATTCCAGGGAAAAACGGATATTGCTGGATAAACTCAGCAGGTCTCAGGCAGCATCTGTAGAGAGAAATCAGAGTTACCGTTTCGGGTCCAGTGACCCTTCAGAAGGATTGAGATGTGGTCGAACTGGTGCCTCTTACAATTTTAGCAAAACATCCCTCTGGATGTTGCAGGTTCCAGGGTTTAGACCTTTCATTCAGAACAGGCAAGAGGATAAAAGAGGGGGAGGTGTGGCCTTGTTAGTCAAGGATTGTATAACAGTGGCTGACAGAACATTTGATGAGGACTCATCTACTGAGGTAGTGTGGGCTGAGGTTAGAGACAGGAGAGGAGAGGTCACACTGCTTCGAGTTTTTTTATAGGCCTCCGCAGAGTTCCAGGGAGGTGGAAGAGAGGATTAGCAAAATTATTCTGGGTAGGAGTGAAAGGAACGGGGTGGTCATTATGGGGGACTTTAACTTCCCCAACATTGACTGGAAATGCTATAACTCTACTAAGTCGGATGGATCAGGTTTTGTCCAATGTGTGCAGGAAGGTTTCCTGACACAGTATGTCGAAGGGCCGACAAGAGGGAAGGCCACACTGGATCTGGTACTTGGTAATGAACCAGGCCAGGTGTTTGATTTAGTGACAGGTGAGCACTTTGGAGAGAGTGACCATAATTTATGGGTGGCACTGTGGCACAGTGGTTAGCACTGCTGCCTCACAGCACCAGAGACCCGGGTTCAATTCCCGCCTCAGGCAACTGTCTGTGTGGAGTTTGCACGTTCTCCCCGTGGGTTGTGCTTTGGCAGGTCGGTGTGGACTTGTAGGGCCGAAGGGCCTGTTTCCACACTGTAAGTAATCTAATCTAATAATTCAGTTACATTTTATTTAGTGATAGAAAGGGATACGTACATGCCACAGGGCAAGAGTTAGAGATGGGGCAAGGGCAATTAGGTATTGCATGTCCTTGATAGGTATGTCCCTGTCAGGCAGGGAGGAAGTGATAAGGTAAGGGAACTGTGGTTTACAACAGAAATTGCATCTCTTGTTAATCAGAAGGAGGAGGCTTATGTGTTGATGAGGCAAGATGGTTCAGATGAGGCGATGGAGAGTTACAGATCAGCGAGGAAGGATTTAAAGAGAGAGTTAAGAAGAACAAAGAGAGGACACGAGCAGTCTTTAGCAAATAGAATAAAGGAGAACCCTAAAGTTTTCTATAGGTATATGAGGGAAAAAAGGATGATTAGGGTAGGAATAGGGCCAGTCAAAGACAGAAGTGGGAAGTTGAGCGTGGACTCTGTGGAGATCGGAGAGACGCTAAATGAACATTTCTCATCGGTTTTCACTCAGGAAAAGGAGAATATTGTGGAGGAGAAGAATGAGGTACCAGACATTAGACTAGAAAGGATCAAGGTTAGTTACAAACTGGCGTTATCAATTCTAGGAGTGAAAGTAGACAAGTCCCCTGGGCCGGATGGGATTTATCCGAGGATACTCTGGGAAGCGAGGAAGGAGATAGCAGAGTCTTTGGCTTTGATATTTGTCTACAGGTTTAGTACCTGAGGACTGGAGGATTGCAAATGTTGTGCCCTTGTTCAAGAAGGGCAGCAGAGATGACCCAGGTAATGACAGACCAGTGAGCCTTACTTCTGTTGTAGGAAAGGTTTTGGAAAGGATTATAAGAGATAAGTTTTTTAATCATCTTTGAGGATGTGACTAGAAAAGTTGATGAGGGTCGAGTGGTTGATATGGTGTATATGGACATCAGCAAGGCGTTTGATAAGGTTCCCGATGGTAGGCTCATTCAGAAGGTCAGGAGGAATGGGATTCAGGGGAACATAGCTGTCTGGATACAGAATTGACTGGTCAACAGAAGACAGCGAGTGGGAGCATAAGGAAATTGTGGAATGTGTTGCCAGCAGCAGTTGTGGAGGCAGGGTCATTGGGGACATTTAAGAGACTCCTGGACATGCATATGGTCACAGAAATGTGAGGGTGCATACATGAGGATCAGTGGTCGGCACAACATCGTGGGCTGAAGGGCCTGTTCTGTGCTGTACTGTTCTATGTTCTAAGCAACAATTTGATTTCAGGTAGTCAACATGGTTTTGTCAAGGGCAGGTCATGTCTCACATTGAGTTTTTTGAGAAGGTGACCAAGCATGTAGATGAGCGTAGGGCTGTTGACGTGGTATACATGGACTTCAGTAAAGCCTTTGATAAGGTTCCACATGGTAAGCTGATGGGAAAAATGCAGAGGCATGGAATTGAGGGGGATTTAGCAGTTTGGATTAGAAACTGGCTTTCTGAAAGGAGGCAGCGAGTGGTGGTTGATGGAAAATATTCAGCCTGGAGTCCGGTTACTAGTGGTGTGCCACAAGGGTCTGTTTTATAAATGATTTAGATGCAGGCATAGGTGGATGGGTTAGTAAATTTGCAGACGACACTAAAGTCGGTGGAGTAGTGGTCAGTGTGGAAGAATGTTACAGGTTGCAGGGGGACTTGGATAAACTGCAGAATTGGGCTGAGAGGTGGCAAATGGAGTTCAATGCAGCTAAATGTGAGGTGATGCACTTTGGGAAGAATAACAGGAAGGCAGAGTACTGGGTCAATGGAAAGATTCTTGGTAGTGTGGATGTGCAGAGGGATCTTGGAGTCCATGTACATAGATCCCTGAAAGTTGCCACCCAGGTAGATAGTGCTGTTAAGGCGGCATACAGTGTGTTAGGTTTCATTGGTAGAGGGATTGAGTTCCGGAGCTACAATATCATGCTGCAACTATACAAAACGCAGGTGCGGCCACACTTGGAATATTGTGTACAGTTCTGCTCCCCATATTTCGGGAAGGATGTGGAAGCATTGGAAAAGGTGCAGAGGAGATTTACCAGGATGTTGCCTGGTCTGGAGGGAAGGTCTTATGAGGAAAGGCTGAGAGACTTGGGTCTGTTCTCATTGGAAAGAAGAAGGTTAAGAGGGGATTTGATAGAGACATACAAGATGGTCAGAGGATTAGATAGGGTAGACAGTGAGAGTCTTTTTCCTAGGATGATGGTGTCAGCGTGTACGAGGGGGCATAACTACAAATGGAGGGGTGATAGATTTAAGACAGATGTCAGAGGCAGGTTCTTTACTCAGAGAGTGGTAAGGGCGTGGAATGCCCTACCTGCTAATGTAGGTAACCCAGCCACATTAGGGAGAGTTGAACAATCCTTAGATAAGCACATGGATGATGATGGGATAGTGTAGGGGGACGGGCTGAGAATAGTTCACAGGTCGGCGCAACATCGAGGGCCGAAGGGCCTGTTCTGCGCTGTATTGTTTTATGTTCTGATTCTGTTTCACTCTTGTTCCCTGGGCAAACCTTAGAATCGGACCTTTAGCCCACTGAGTCTGGATGAGGAGGAGGATAAGGATAACAACGGAGCTTTTGGGAACAAGTGATGATGGTTGTGTGTGACAGCACTGCTTCATAGTTTGGGGTGAGGGGGGACGGGATGCACAATGGGAACAGAGGCAATGATTGATTTCAAAAGGAAACTGGATAGTAACTCAATGTGGGGAGAAACAGCAATGGCGCGGGGATGTTGGGCTCTCTCTACAGTGGGCTTGCATGTATCTGATGGACTGAATGGTCTTCTATTGCAGCATAAATACCTTCAATTCTTTGAGAAAGAGGGGACCAAGAATAGACTGTGGTGGGAAAGCACAGGGAACGGTGTTGGAAGCAGGAAAAGAAACGGTTTCCAGCCCCTTTCTGATTCGGGATCAGTAAGAATTGAACCAGACAAGTCCCAGTTCTCAGTTAGTATCCAGACAGAGAAGCATCCCAGCTTGATCCTTGGAGCACCTAGAAATGCTGCATTCCAATCCCAGCTCATCGTACCTGGGCCACAGGATCCCAAAGGAACAGAACACCAACAAGCACATGCCAATCCATCTCACAAAAGACAACAAGAGATCCCTCCACAAAGCAGCCGTGAACAGCAGCAACCCCCTGACCCCACGCCCCCCGCCCTGCCCCCATGAAGCAGCATGCTCTGGTCATGTCACACAGCACACTGGGCAATGCAACAACTGAAGAGACAGTGGGTCCGAAGCACAAAGGCACTGATGGGTCCCACAGCATGCAGCCAGTACCTGGATATCGTAAACTGGTTTAGAAGATGGGATAGCTGCAAACTGTCGGTAATCAAACTTCTTTTCTGACCAGGACTGTAAGGTACAGTAAAGAGGAGTGAGAACATGATGGAGAAATATCTAAATAAATGCAAAATACTGCAGATGCAGAAATATCCCACATTGCTCCGTAGGTGCTAGATACGTGAAGGATGCAATAACATAGACAGCTATGTCTACAGCCAGACAGAGGCATCCACTTACACACATGCACTCCCACACCACCCTCCCCCCTCACAATAGGGGAGAAAGCCTCTTCCCAAAACATGATACATTGAACGTGGAACAGTACAGCAAAGTACAAACCCTTCAGCCCACCATGTTATGCCAAGCATTTAACTTAATCTAAGAGCACCCCTCAATTTACTGCTGACCAGCAGTTGCTGAAATGTCCCTAATGTCTGACTCCACAGTCACCGCTGGCAGTACATTCCACACACCCACCACACTCTCTGTGTAAAGGACCTACCTCTGACATCTCCTCTATACCTTCCTCCAATCACCTTCAAATTATAATCCCTCATGACAGCCATTTCTGCCCTGGGGAAAAGTCTCTGGCTATCTACTCTATCTCTGCCTCTCATTACCTTGTCCACCTCTACCTAGTCACCTCTCTTCCTCCTCCTCTCCACTGTGAAAAGCCCGAGCTGACTCAACCTCTCTTCATAAGACAAGCCCTCCAGTCCAGGCAGCATCCTGATAAATCTCCTCTGCACCCTTTCTAAAGCAGCTACATCCTTCCTCTAATGAGGCGACCAGAACTGGACACAATATTCCAAGTGTGATCTAACCAGGGTTTTTAGAGCTGCAACAAAACCTCACGACTCAAACTCAATCCCCCATTAATGAAAGTCAAAACGCCACATGCCTTCTTAACAACCCTATCCACTTAAACGTGAGGGATCTATTTATGTGGATCTCAAGATCCCAATGTTCTTCCACATTGCCAGGAATCCTGTCTTTAACTCCTGCATTCAGCATTCAAATTCGACCTTCCAAAATGAATCATATTGCATTTATCCAGGTTGAACTCCATCTGTCACTTCTCAGCCCAGCTCTGTATCCTGTCAGTGTCTTGTTGTAGCCTGCCACAGCCCTCAACACTATCTACAACACCACCGACCTTCATGTCATCGGCAAACTCACTAACCCACCCTTTCACTTCTTCATCCAAGTCATTTATAAAAATCACAAAGAGCAGAGGCCCAAGAACAGATCCCTGTAGGACACCACTGGTCACCGAGCTCCAGGCAGAATACTTTCCATCCACGACTACTCGCTGTCTTCTTTCGGCCAGCCAATTCTGTATCCAGACAGCCCAACTTCCCTGTATCCCATACCTCCTAACTTTCTGAATGAGCCTACTGTGGGGAACCTTATCAAATGCCTCACTGAAATCCATACACACCAAATTCACTGTGCGACCTTTGTCAAGTTATCTAGTCACATCCTCAAAGAATTCAATAAGGCTTGTGAGGCATAATCTGCCCTTCACAAAGCCATGCTGACTATTTCTAATCAAACTATGTTTTTTCCAAATAGTCATAAATCCTATCTCTCAGAATCCCTTTCTTGAACAGAGAAACAACATTCATCTCCCTCTAATTATCTGATATTACTCCTATGGAGAGTGAGGATGCAAAGATCATCACTAGATGCGCAGCAATCTCATTCCTCGTTTCCTGTAGTACCCTTGGATATATCTGGTCCGGCCCTGGGGACTTATCTACGTTGATGTGTCCCAGAATTTCGAGCACAACCACTTCCTCATTATCAATCTGTTCAAACCTATTAACCTGATCCATGGTGTTCTCACTATCAACAAGGTCCCTCTCCCTAGTGAAGACTGAAGCAAAAAACTCAATTAGAACCTCTCCTACCTCTTCAGACTCCAGGCACAAGTTCCCTCCACTATCCCTGATCACCTCTACCCTCTCACTGACCATCGTCTCATTCCTCACGTATGTGTAGAACACCTTTGGGATACATCTGTCAGTTATCAGGACAGAACATCAGGTAAATGGGAGAGATACACGCTGGCGGGGTGTGTGTGAGAGAGAGAAGGTGGGAAAGAGAGAGAGAAAGAGAGAGAAAGAGAGAAAGAGAGAGAGAGAGAGAGAGAGAGAGAGAGAGAGAGAGAGAGAGAGAGAGAAAGAGATAGAAAGAGAGAGAGAGATGTGGAAGGACCCCACCCCCCCCCAACCCCCGTACCCCTGCCCAAGTGAGAGGTGCAATGAGAGATAGGGGGCTCCAAGGGGTGGAATTGGGGGGAGGGTCTTGGGGAGGGTAAAGCAGTGAGGGCAGGTGGAGGGACAGAGGGCCACACTGCAGGACACCCCAATGCTGCAGGAGAAGACAGTCAGTCATTTTATCATCAACATTTTACTGAACCCTCTGGGTGTACTCACCAGCCTCCCAGGTGATGTGACGCTGCGAGGGCTGTGATCTGGAATACAAACAGTTCAAGAGTCAGTGGGGAACAGTTTACTGACTGGGAGCATGGTGTGTGGGCACTGTGGAACATCCACACTACGGGGCTGGGAATAGCACAGGCATCAGAGCTGACTCCCTCACTGTTTGTGATATTCAGAAATAACATAGGGGAGGATCAGGAGGGAATGATAGGTACGTTTGTGAACGATACAATGATTGGCCAGGTGGTTGACAGTGAGGAGGAAGGGGTTAGGTTACAGGAGGACAGAAATGGGTCGGTCCGATGAACAGATCAATGTCAGATGAGTTTAAACCTGATAAATGTGAGGGGATGCACTTCAGAAGAAGGAATAAGACAAGAGAGTACTCAGTGAATGGCAGGACACAAGGAGGAACCAAGAGATCTCGGGGTGTTTGTGCACAGATCCCTGAAGGCAGCAGGACAGGTTAATAGGGCAGTTTGGAAGGAATACAGGACACTTCCCTTTATCAGTCCAAGCGTGGATTATAAGAGCAGGGAGGGTTATGTTGGAGCTGTACAGAACTTTGGTTAGATCACAGCTGGAGGACAATGTGCAGTTCTGGTCTCGTCACTACAGGAGGGAGGGGGAAAGGGGTGTTGGAAGTGAGTGGGGGAGGTATGGGGAGGGGGAGAGAGCGAGGCGGGGAGGGGGAGAGAGCGAGGCGGGGAGGGGGAGAGAGCGAGGCGGGGAGGGGGAGAGAGCGAGGCGGGGAGGGGGAGAGAGCGAGGCGGGGAGGGGGAGAGAGAGCGAGGCGGGGAGGGGGAGAGCGCGAGGCGGGGAGGGGGAGAGCGCGAGGCGGGGAGGGGGAGAGAGCGAGGCGGGGAGGGGGAGAGAGCGAGGCGGGGAGGGGGAGAGCGCGAGGCGGGGAGGGGGAGAGCGCGAGGCGGGGAGGGGGAGAGCGCGAGGCGGGGAGGGGGAGAGCGCGAGGCGGGGAGGGGGAGAGCGCGAGGCGGGGAGGGGGAGAGCGCGAGGCGGGGAGGGGGAGAGCGCGAGGCGGGGAGGGGGAGAGCGCGAGGCGGGGAGGGGGAGAGCGCGAGGCGGGGAGGGGGAGAGAGCGAGGCGGGGAGGGGGAGAGCGCGAGGCGGGGAGGGGGAGAGCGCGAGGCGGGGAGGGGGAGAGAGCGAGGCGGGGAGGGGGAGAGCGCGAGGCGGGGAGGGGGAGAGAGCGAGGCGGGGAGGGGGAGAGCGCGAGGCGGGGAGGGGGAGAGCGCGAGGCGGGGAGGGGGAGAGCGCGAGGCGGGGAGGGGGAGAGCGCGAGGCGGGGAGGGGGAGAGCGCGAGGCGGGGAGGGGGAGAGCGCGAGGCGGGGAGGGGGAGAGAGCGAGGCGGGGAGGGGGAGAGCGCGAGGCGGGGAGGGGGAGAGAGCGGGTTGGGGAGGGGGGAGGGAGAGGGGTGGGGAGGGAGCAAGGTGGGGAGGGGGAGTGAGCGGGTTGGGGAGGGGGAGGGACCAGGGAGTGAGCGGGGCCGGGGAGGGGGAGAGCGCGGGGTGGGGGAGGGGAGTGAGCGGGGTGGGGGTGGGGTGAGCGGGGTGGGGGTGGGGGGTGAGCGGGGTGGGGGGGGGGGGGTGAGCGGGGTGGGGGTGGGGGTGAGCGGTGAGCGGAGTAGGGATGGGGGGGTGAGCGGAGTGGGGGTGGGGAGTGAGCTGAGTGGGGAGTGAGCAGGGTGGGGGTGAGCGGTGAGCGGGGTGGGGGTGGGGAGTGAGCGGGGTGGGGGTGGGGAGTGAGTGAGCGGGGTGGGGGTGGGGAGTGAGCGGGGTGGGGGTGGGGAGTGAGCGGGGTGGGGGTGGGGAGGTGAGCGGGGTGGGGGTGGGGAGTGAGCGGGGTGGGGGTGGGGAGGTGAGCGGGGTGGGGGTGGGCAGTGAGCGGGGTGGGGGTGGGGGTGAGCGGGGGGGTGGGGGTGGGGGTGAGCGGGGTGGGCGGGGTGGGGGTGGGGGGTGAGCGGGGTGGGGGTGGGGGTGAGCGGGGTGGGGGTGGGGGTGAGCGGGGTGGGGGTGAGCGGGGTTGGGATGGGGAGGGGGTCTGTACGTACCATCCAGCGGGGTGGGGGGGGGGGGGTGGCAGCGGGAGAGGGGGACTCGGAGAGTTGGTCGAGTGGGCTGCGTTTCTTCGGCTCCTTTGATTTGGCGATGACCATCTGTGCTCTGAGTGCATCCTGCTCGAGGGACTTCATCCTGTGGGAGAGAAGGGGACAGCATTAATACCACCACAGGCAGCGAGGGGTAGGGGGTCGCAGAAATACCCCCGACTGTGCCCTGAGGGAGGGGTGGGTGTGTGTGTGTGTGTGTGTGTGGGGGGGGGGGGGGGGGGGGGTGTGGGGTGTGGGCATGAGTGTGTGAGCGAGAGTGTGTGCGCGCCACACACAGGAGTGTACTCCAATCTCCCCAGCACCATGGGCTACACACCCACTGTGTTCCATCCTGAATGGGATAATACTGACCTTCCCCATGACCTGTCAAGGCAGAGTCTCTGAACCCAGGCCAATTCAAGTCAAAATGCAGGAGATCCCTGCTTTCCCACTGACTACTAACCAGCTCATCTATATCCTGCTCTTACCTCAGGTTAGCTGCCTCACCATTAACCACACCACCACACTGACTGATCTACAAACTGACTGATCAACTCAGCTGCTCCCGCTGCCCCAGTGGGGGAAAGGCACAGCCGAGGAGCGGGAGAGTCAATCTTTCAAGCATGAGCTCTTCCTGATGAAGAGCTTTTGAATCCTATCCCTAGCATCTGCAGTCCTCACTGTCTCTTGCTTTCATTTCCATGAGGAAAGAGGCAGACCTGATTAGGGAGCTGAAGGTGAAGGAGCCTCTCGGCAGCAGTGACCATGAAATGATAGATTTCCCCCTGCAGTTCGAGAGGGAGAAGCAGGAATCAGATGTAACAGTATTACCACTGAGGCTAACTTACACAGGCCTGAGGCAGGAGCTGGCCAGAGTGGCTTGGGAGGGGGCGGGGGAGGGGGTGAGCAGGGAAGATGGTGGAACAGCAAGGGCAGGAGTTTCTGGGGATAATTCGGGAGGGACAGCAGAAATACATCCCAAGGAAGAAGGAAGGTCCTTACGGGAGGCTGAGGTAACGATGGCTGATACAGGAAGTCAACTACAGCAAGAAAGCAAAAGAAAAGGATACGGTGTAGTTAAGGTAAGTCGGGGACTGGGAAGCCTTTAAAAACGAGAAGGTAAAATCACCTTATTGGGATTGTATTATAGACCCCCCAATAGTCAGAGGGAAATTGAGAAACAAACTTGTAAGGAGATCTCAGCTATCTGTAAGAATAACAGGGTGGTTATGGTAGGGGATTTTAACTTTCCAAACATCGACTGGGACTGCCATAATGTTAAGGGTTTAGATGGAGAGGAATTTGTTAAGTGTGTACAAGACAATTTTCTGATTCAATATGTGGATGTACCTACTAGAGAAGGTGCAAAACTTGACCTACTCTTGGGAAATAAGGCAGGGCAGGTGACTGAGGTGTCAGTGGGGGAGCACTATGGGGCCAGTGACTGCTGGAAGCTGAGGTAGTAATGGGGAAGAGAGAAATGGCTGAGGAACTGAGCCAATACGTTGCATCAGTTTTCACTGAGGTGGAAGGCCCCAGCAACACACCAGAACTTCAAGAGAATCAGAGGGGCAGAGGCCATCACTAAGGAGAAGGGAGCTGGGGAAGCTGGAAGGTCTGAGGGATGATAACCCAGAGTTCTGAAGGAAATACCTGAGGAGATTGGAGAGACATTGGTGTGATCTTTCAGGAACCACTGGAGTCAGGGATGGTCCCGAGGACTGGAAAAGGGCTAATGCAACAGCCCTGTGTAAGGAGGGAGGGAGGGAGGCAGGAGACAGGTTAGCCTGAGCTTGGTCATTGGGAAGATTTTAAAGTCCATTATTAAGGATGAGATTGTGGAGTATTTGGAAATGTAACAGAATGCTAAGAGGCATTTACAATTTTGAGGGGTTTTGACAGAACAGTTCAGGAGAAATTATTTCCTTTTGTCGATGAGCTGATAACCAGCGATCACAGATTTAAAATAATGCACTAAAACCATGGTAAAGAACAGTTGGTAATACCTGGAAAGTACCTGCTGAAATGATGCCTGAAGAGAGCTTTCAAAAGGCAATTAAACATGATAGTGACAAGATCCTGGGTTTTGGGACAAACTTGGGCAATTCTTCTGGAGTCAGCAGAGTATGATAGGCTACAGGGTCTTCAGTTGTGTTTTACTAACGTGAATAAGGTACAGTAATCAGCACAGACTGGATCAAGTCAAATGATCTCCGATGAGGTAATGGAGTGTGTCAATGAAGGTACGGTAACAGACACATACTTATTTCATAAAGTACCAGAAAACAGATGTATTTATAATATAGAAACACTTGGTTTGAAAGGGACTGTGACAACTTGTTTGGTTTGATGCATTAATAACATGCAGGAATCACTAGCTCGGCCAGCAGCATGTATACTGTCCATTTTGGAAGCAGTCAGTGGTGTGATATGTCTGCACTGCATTGCTGTGGGACTGGGAATGATCTCATTGTTAATGAATGGGAGGCAGGGCACAGAGCGAAGCAGATCCTTCCTTTTGACTCAGGGTATATGCAACTGCACCCCCCCCCCCCCCCCCCCCCCCCCCCACCCAAAGAGGCCACTACTGGGATTTATGCTTCCTATGTCTGTACCAGGCCTTTAGCTCAGATTAAAACATCAAGATAAAAGCAAATTCCTGTGGATGTTGGAATCTGAAACCAAAAGAGAAAATGCTGGAAAATCTCGGCAGGTCTGGCAGCGTCTGTAAGGAGAGAAAACAGCTGATGTTTCCAGTCTAACTGACAAAGCTTTGACAAAGGGTCAGTTAGACTCGAAACGTCAGCTCTTTTCTCTCCTCACAGATGCTGCCAGACCTGCTGAGTTTCTCGAGCAATTTGTGCTTTAATTCTTCATATACCATGTGAGGAACAAGAGGATGGTTAGAGTGAGGGTGGGGCTGATCAGGGACAGTGGGGGGAACTTCTGCCTGGAGTTGGAGGAGGTAGGGGAGGCCCTTAATGGATACTTTGCTTCAGTATTCACCACTGAGAGGGACCCTGACGTTTCTGAGGACAGCGTGAAACAGGCTGATAGGCTCAAGACAGGCTGATGTTAAGGAGGAGGATGTGCTGGACATTTTGAAAAGCATAAGGATAGAAAGATTCCCTTTGACCAGATGAGATATACCAGAGGTTATTACAGAAAGCGCCGGAAGAGAACGCTGTAGCTCTGGTGAAGATCTTTGCGTCCTCACTGTCCACAGGAGTAGTGCCAGATGATTGGAGGGTGGCAAATATTATTCCCCTGTTCAAGAAAGGGAATAGGGATAATCCTGGGAATTATAGACTAGTCAGACTTATGTCTGTGGTGGAGAAAGTATTGGAGAGGATTCTGAGACAGGATTTATGATTACTTGGAGAACCATTGTTTGATTAGAGATAGTCAGCATGGCTCTGTGAAGGGCAGGTCATGCCTCACAAACCTTACTGAGGATGTGACAAAACACACTGATGAGGGTAGAGCAGTGGATATGGTGTACGTGGATTTTAGCAAGGTGTTTGATAAGGTTCCCCATGGTAGGCTCATTCACAAAGTAAGGAGGCTTGGGATACAGGGAAACCCGGCTGTCTGGATACAGAATTGGCTGGCCCATAGAAGACAGAGGGTGGTGGGAGATGGAAAGTATTCTGCCTGGAGCTCGGTGACCAGTGGTGTTCCTCAGGGATCAGTTCTGGGACCTCTGCTCTTTGTGATTCTATAAATGACTTGGATGAGGAAGTGGAAGGGTGGGTTAGTACGTTTGTAACATGAAGGTTGGGGGAGTGGTGGATAGTGTGGAGGGCTGTTGTAGGCTGTAACGGGACATTGACAGGATACAGAGCTGGGCTGAGAAGGGGCAGATGGAGTTCAACCTGGAAAGGGTGAAGTGATTCACTTTGGAAGGTGGAATTTGAATACAGATTCCAGGGTTAAAGGCAGGATTCTTGGCAGTGTGGAGGACCAGAGGGACCTTGGGGACCATGTCCATAGATCCCTCAAAGTTACCATCCAAGTTGATAGGATTGGTAAGAAGGTGGATGGTGTGTTGGCATTTATTATCAGGGGGACTGAGTTTAAGAGCTGCGAGGTTATGCTGCAGCTCTACAGAGCCCTGGTTAGACCACACTTGGAATATTGGGTTCAGTTCTGGTCGCCTCATTATAGGAAGGATGTGGAAGCTTTAGAGAGGGTGCAGAGGAGATTTACCAGGATGCTGCCTGGACTGGAGGGTGTGTCTGATGGAGAAAGGCTGAGGGAGCCAGGGCTTTTCTCATTGGAGTGAAGAAGGATGAGAGGGGCCTTGAGAGAGATGTACAAGATGATGAGAGGTTTACTTCATTAATTGGATTTAAATTTCCCAATTGACCTGATGGCATCTGAACGCATGTCTTAGATAATTCGCCCAGACCACTGGATTACTAGGTGGACTAATATCAGCACACCAATGAGAGCTGGATTTAGAACCTGCCAGTTAATCTGCTCCATGGTCTCACCAATCCCTTTAACGTCTGAACATCATTCCAGATCTCCACAGCCCTTCGATTTCGGTCTCTTACCCATTCCTGCTGTCCATCATTCCAATATTGTCAGCTCCCACGGGTCTGTCACTCGCTAAGCCTGGCTTTCCTCCTAACTCTGTGAGTAAGTGTTGGATGTGTTCTCCTGATGGTTTCTCTCAGTTTTCCTTGGGAGGTGCACTAAGGCACGAGCCGAGGTTAGAAGCTGCTCTCACAGTGAGGACCTGCAGGTGACTGGTTGGGGGTTGGGGGGTGGGTTTCAGAATGTGACTGGAAGTTCAGCATGCAGCATGCAGCTTCACACCTGATGGCAGTGGACAGGGGCTCTTGCCTGACCAGTGGAAGTGGTTTCAGACGGGAGCCCTGACCGAGGCTCAGTCCGTCAGCTGCCCGCTGCAGGGACCGGTAAAGACGGTGAGCCCGCTCCTGCTCGTACTGCCGGAGATCATCCTCCAGGGCTTGGTGCCTGAGCCAGAAGGACAGAGGGACAGAGGGACAAAGGGAAAACCCCAAGAGGTACATGGAAGGAAAGAGAAAAGGAAAGAGTTAACAAGATTGAAGTGAGGAGTGATGACGACAATCAGACAGCTCAGTGCTTCACACCAGACCGAGGAAAACAACTGCTTTCAGAGTCCCTCCCAACTATTCCACAATATTCCAATGATGAATCCCTGCCATGATACACCAGATTAGAACAGCAGCAATCACACACACACACTCTCCCTGGGGTACGGGCACACACAGACTCCCCTTGGGGCACCGACTCTCTCTCTCACACATACACTGACTCTCCCTGGGATACAGGCTCTCTCTCTCACACACACACACACACACACACACTCTGATTCTCCCTGGGGTACGGGCTCACACACACACACACACACACACACACACACACACACACAGACTCTCCCTGGAGTATGGGCTCTCCCTCTCTCTCTCACACACTCACTCACTCTCTGGGGTATGGGCTCTCTCTCACACACAGTCTCTCCCTGGGGTAGGGTCACACACACACCAAGGGGAAGTGTCCTCAGATACTGAGACAGTTGTCTGAATCTGAAAGACATTGTAGAACGGCTCAGTTGAAAGCTTGTGAAGTATGTAGAGCCATATAGCTGATCCTTAGCCCAATTATTCCCCTTTCTACATCATGCCCGAACGGCAAGCACCACAAGAGGGCACTTCCAGGTGTCAGGAACGAGGATGATGAGGAGCCCATACCCTGTGTTAATAAATGCGGCCAAACGCCAGCCTTGGGGGAGCGAGGTGTAGGCCCCTTGCTGAGAGTTGGAGAGTAGTGTTGGGGTCAGGAGATTGAGTATTGACGATGGGTTTTGAGGTGTAGCTCTGTGCTGAGAATTGGAGAGTAGTATTGGGGTCGGGAGATTGAGTATTGATGATGAGTTTGAGGTGTAGCTCTGTGTTGTGGTTCTGTTCGCCGAGCTGGGAGTTTTTGTTGCAAACGTTTCGTCCCCTTTCTAGGTGACATCTTCAGTGCTTGGGAGCCTCCTGTGAAGCGCTTCTGTGCTGATTCCTCCGGCATTTATACTGGTTTGAATCTGCCGCTTCCGGTTGTCAGTTGCTGTCCGCTGCAGTGGCCGGTATATAGGGTCTAGTTCAATGTGTCTGTTGATAGAATCTGTGGATGAGAGCCATGCCTCTAGGAATTCCCTGGCTGTTCTCTGATTGGCCTGCCCTATAATAGTGGTGTTGTCCCAATCGAATTCGTGTTGTTTGTCATGTGAGTGTATGGCTACTAGGGATAGCTGGTCGTGTTGTTTCATGGCTAGTTGGTGTTCATGGATGCGGGTTGTTAGCTGTCTTCCTGTTTGTCCTATGTAGTGTTTTGTGCAGACCTTGCATGGGATTTTGTACACCACGTTGGTTTTGCTCATGCTGGGTATCGGGTTCTTTGTCCTGGTGAGTTGTTGTCGGAGGGTGGCTGTTGGTTTGTGTGCTGTTATGAGTCCTAGTGGTCGCAGCAGTCTGGCTGTCAGTTCAGAAATGCTCCTAATGTATGGGAGTGTGGCCAGTCCTTTGGGTTGTGGCATGTCCTCATTTCGTTGTCTTTCCCTAAGGCATTGTTGATGAAATTCGTGGGTATCCGTTTTTGGTGAATACCTTGTATAGGTGTTCTTCTTCCTCTTTTTGTAGTTCAGGTGTGCTGCAGTGTGTGGTGGCCCTTTTGAATAATGTCCTGATACAACTTTGTTTGTGTGTGTTGGGGTGGTTGCTTTCATAGTTCAGGGCTTGGTCTGTGTGTGTGGCTTTCCTGTATACCTTTGTGCTGAATTCTCCGTTCGGTGTTCTCTGTACCATCACATCCAGGAATGGGAGCTGGTTGTCCTTTTCTTCCTCTCTCGTGAATCAGATTCCTGTCAGTGTGGCGTTGATGATCCGGTGTGTGTTCTCTATTTCTGTGTTTTTAATGATTGCAAAGGTATCATCTACATATCTGACCCAGAGTTTGGGTTGTATTTGCGATAAGACTGTTTGTTCTAACCTTTGCATTACTGCTTCTGCCATGAGTCCGGAGATTGGTGAGCCCATGGGTGTTCCATTGATTTGCTCATATATCTGGTTGTTGAATGTGAAGTGTGTTGTGAGGCACAGGTCCAGTAGTTTAAGTATGCCGTCTTTGTTAATAGGTTCAGCGTCCTGTTGTCTGTTCTGTATGTCCAGCAGGTTGGATATTGTTTCTCTGGCTAGGGCTTTGTCGATAGAGGTGAACAGTGCCGTTACATCGAATGAGACCATGGTTTCTTCCTTGTCTATGTGTATATTTCTAATGATGTCCAAGAATTCTTGTGTTGATTGTATACAGTGTCTGGATCCGCTGATCAGGTGTTTCAGTTTCTGTTGTAGTTCTTTAGCCAGTTTGTGTGATGGTGTTCCTGGTAGTGATACCATGGGTCTGAGTGGGATGTCTGGTTTGTGTACTTTGGGTAGTCCATAGAATCTGGGGGTGTTGTTGCTTTCCGGTTTCATTCTCTGTAGGTCAGACCTGGTTATCTGTCCATTTTTTTGTAGATTCCTCAGTGTGTTGTTTATCCTATTGGTGAGCTGTGAGGTGGGGTCAACCTCCCTCTTTTGGTAGGTGTTGGTATCCTGCAAGTAGTTGTTCTGCTTTATTAATGTAATCTGACTTATCCAGTATCACAGTCATTCTGCCTTTGTCTGCTGGTAGTATGATTATGTTCTTATCGTTTCTTAGTGATTTTAGTGTTTCCCTCTCCTTGGTGTTGAGGTTATGTGTTTGTCTTTTTCTTGTTATCATAGGTACGACCGTTTGTCTCACTGTTTGTTGTGTCTCTTCTGTCAGTCCATTGTTCCTGAGTGTGCATTCTAGTGCTGCTAGGAAGTCTGCTGTCTTGGCGTCCCCGTGGTTGTACTTAAGACCCTTGGCAAGTATAGTTCTTTCTGACTCATAACAGCACACAAACCAACAGCCACTCTCAGACAACTCACCAGGACAAAGGACCCGATACCCAGCAGGAGCAGAACCAACGTAGTGTGCAAAATCCCATGCAAGGACTGCACAAAACACTACATAGGACAAACAGGAAGACAGCTAACAACCCGCATCCATAAACACCAACTAGCCACGAAACGACACGACCTAGTAGCCATACACTCAGATGACAAACAACACGAATTCGATTGGGACAACACCACTATTATAGGGCAGGCCAAACAGAGAACAGCCAGGGAATTCCTAGAGGCATGGCACTCATCCACAAATTCTATCAACAGACACATTGAACTAGACCCTATATACCGGCCACTGCAGCGGACAGCAACTGACAACCGGAAGCGGCAGATTCAAACCAGTATAAATGCCGGAGGAATCAGCACAGAAGCGCTTCACAGGAGGCTCCCAAGCACTGAAGATGTCACCTAGAAAGGGGATGAAACGTTTGCAACAAAAACTCCCAGCTCGGCGAACAGAACCACAAGAACGAGCACCCGAGCTACAAATCTTCTCACAAACTTTGAATGTAGCTCCGTGCTGAGAGTTGGACAGTAGTGTTGGGGCCGGGAGATTGAGTATTGATGATGGGGTTTGAGGTGTAGCCCCGTGCTGTGAATTGGAGAGTAGTGTTGGGGTCAGGAGATTGAGTATTGATGATGGGGTTTGAGGTGTAGCCCCATGCTGCGAATTGGAGAGTAGTGTTGGGGCCGGGAGATTGAGTATTGACGATGGGGTTTGAGGTGTAGCCCCGTGCTGTGAATTGGAGAGTAGTGTTGGGGTCAGGAGATTGAGTATTGATGATGGGGTTTGAGGTGTAGCCCCATGCTGAGTTGGACAGTAGTGTTGGGGTCAGGAGATTGAGTATTGACGATGGGGTTTGAGGTGTAGCCCCGTGCTGAGTTGGAGAGTAGTGTTGGGGTCAGGAGATTGAGTATTGACGATGGGGTTTGAGGTGTAGCCCCGTGCTGAGTTGGAGAGTAGTGTTGGGGTCAGGAGATTGAGTATTGACAATGGGGTTTGAGGTGTAGCTCCGCGCTGAGAGTTGGGTCTCACCTTGCAGCCCTCCACATGGCTCGTTTCTCAGCCTCGAGTGCTCTCCGCTCAGCGGGAGACAGCTCCTTATCCCGTGCCCCAGGCAGGTCTGGGCTCTGCATCCGCATCCTCTCCTGATAGCGTCTCTCTGCCTTGGCCGTGCGGATGGGTGCCACGGGCTCAGGGTACGCTGGGGACAGTCTGCAGGGCAACATACACCTCACCATTAACACAACAGGCACTGGCCATGGCACAGGGACACTGTATGCACACCCGCACCGATGTCATCATGGCGATGTGTACCACATAGTGCCATTGCGACAGGTACATGCATACACACAGCGTGCCATGGCGACAGGTACACACGCGCACTGCACACCATGGCAACAGGTACACACACAGAGCGCACCATGGTGACAGGTATACATACTCACAGTGAACCATGGCGACAGGTACATACACACACACACACAGTGAACCATGGCGACAGGTACATACACACACACACAGTGAACCATGGCGACAGGTACATACATATACACACACACCCTGTCACGGCGATGTGTATACACACACAGAGTGCACCATGGCGAAAGGGATACACACACACACACACAGTGAACCATGGCGACAGGTACATACACACCATCACAGCGATGTACACACATGTACACACACACACACATCCCGTCATGGCGACGTGGATACACACACGGACATGCGCACACAGTGTCATGGCGAAGTGGATACACACATGGACACATACACAGTCACGGCAATGTGCATACACACACACACACACACACACACACACACACACACACACACAGCGCACCATGGCGACAGGTATACACACACAGTGCGCCATGGCGACAGGTACACACACACACAGCACGCCATGGTGATAGGAACACAGGCGCGCGCGCGCGCGCGCGCACACACACACACACACACACACACACACACACACACACACACAGCGCGCCATGGCGATAGGAACACACACACACACAGCGCGCCATGGCGATAGGAACACACACACACACACACACAACACCATGGCGACAGGAACACACACAGCGCACCATGGCGACAGGAACACACACAGCGCACCATGGTGACAGGAGTACACACACACACAGCGCGCCATGGTGACAGACACAGACACACACACACACCACGCCATGACGACAGGTATACACACACACACACACACACACACCACGCCATGACGACAGGTATACACACACACACACACCACGCCATGACGACAGGTACACACACACACACACCACGCCATGACGACAGGTACACACACACACACACCACGCCATGGCGACAGGTACACACACACACACACCACGCCATGGCGACAGGTATACACACACACACACACACCACGCCATGACAACAGGTATACACACACACACACCACGCCATGACAACAGGTATACACACACACACACACACACACAGCGCATCACGGTGATGCGTTTATACACACACACACACAGTCACGATAATGTGTACACAGAGTCACGGCGATGTGAACACACACGGACACAGCATCACGACAATGTGTATACACACCCTGCACCATGACGACAGGTATACAAACACACACAGCGTGCCATGTCGGCAGGTTTACACACACACTGTGCGCCATGGCGACAGGTATATATACACACACACACGCACACACACACAGCGCGTCACGGCAATGTGTACACACATAGAGCGTCACGGCGATGTGTGTACACACAGTCACAGCGAGGTGTAAACACATGACATTACGGCGATGTGGGTACACACGCACACACACTCACAGCGACGCGTGCGCACGCACTGCGTCACGGCGACACGTGCGCACACACGGTGACACGTGTGCACACACTCACGGCGTCACGGTGATGTGTGTACACACACGTGGTGTCACGTGATGTGTGTACACACAAACACACGGTGTCATGGCGATGTGTACACACAGACGGCGTCACGGCGATGTGTGTACACACACGGGGTCACGGCGACGAGTGTACATACACGGCGTCACGGCAACGAGTGTACATACACGGCGTCACGGCAACGAGTGTACACACACGGCGTCACGGCAACGAGTGTACACACACGGCGTCACGGCAACGAGTGTACACACACGGCGTCACGGCAACGAGTGTACACACACGGCGTCACGGCAACGAGTGTACACACACGGCGTCACGGCAACGAGTGTACACACACGGTGATGTGCGTAGACACACACTGCCTCACAGCGACGTGTGCAGACACACAGTCACGTATGTAGACACACACTGCCTCACAGCGACGTGTGCAGACACACAGTCACGTGTGTAGACACACACTGCCTCACAGCGACGTGTGCAGACACACAGTCACGTGTGTAGACACACACTGCCTCACAGCGACGTGTGCAGACACACAGTCACGTGTGTAGACACACACTGCCTCACAGCGACGTGTGTAGACACACATACAGGGTAACGGCGACGTGCGTAGACACACACGGCGTCACGGCGACGGGCGATGAGACACACACGGCGTCGGGTGTAGAGACACGGCGTCACGGCAACGTGCGTAGAGACACGGCGTCACGGCAACGTGCGTAGAGACACGGCGTCACGGCAACGTGCGTAGACACACGGCGTCACGGCAACGTGCGTAGAGACACGGCGTCACGGCAACGTGCGTAGAGACACGGCGTCACGGCAACGTGCGTAGAGACACGGCGTCACGGCAACGTGCGTAGAGACACGGCGTCACGGCAACGTGCGTAGAGACACGGCGTCACGGCAACGTGCGTAGAGACACGGCGTCACGGCAACGTGCGTAGAGACACGGCGTCACGGCAACGTGCGTAGAGACACGGCGTCACGGCAACGTGCGTAGACACACGGCGTCACGGCAACGTGCGTAGACACACGGCGTCACGGCAACGTGCGTAGACACACGGCGTCACGGCAACGTGCGTAGACACACGGCGTCACGGCAACGTGCGTAGACACACGGCGTCACGGCAACGTGCGTAGACACACGGCGTCACGGCAACGTGCGTAGACACACGGCGTCACGGCAACGTGCGTAGACACACGGCGTCACGGCAACGTGCGTAGACACACGGCGTCACGGCAACGTGCGTAGACATGGTGTCACATACACACACACAGCGTCACGGCGATGCACAGGGAAGTGCAGTACTCTGGCTGTGCATCGCTGTGGTATGTACATGTACGGTATCCCCATAGAGAGGCAACGGCGGCACCATCACCATTTCACCGTGCGGTGTACCCCATGATGGCACACAGCCTCACCTCTGGGCTGTGGAACTGGAATGGAACCTTTAGCAAGCACTCTCTTACCCAGTCATGGAGTTGGGACGCGTTTCTTCACTCGATCGCTGCTCTCCCCGACCATCAACCTGTAACGCTCTGAGAGACAGAAAGATGCTTTAGGAAACCAAACGTGCAGCACATGCTGGAAATCACAAACTAAAACTGAAATTCCCGGACAAGCTCCGCAGCAGCATCTGGGGAGAGAAATCCCAGCTAACCTTTCTAGTCAAACTGGGTCAGAGGAAGGCTCACCCGACCTGAAACATGAACTCGGCGCTCTCTGCACAGATGCTGCCAGACCTGCTGAGCTTCTCCAGAAAGATGCTTGACTTGGGGCCAGGGATTTTACTGGATCACGACCCACCCATCGCGAGTCGTCAGGCTGTCTACAACATTAGTGTGACCCAGTTCCTGGATCCGCTCTGCCAGCACCCCAGCCTTGATCTGACCACAGGGACACACGGGAGGTGAGTTCCTCTCGGACTCCAGGGTTTGGGCTTCCTGAGGGAACATGCTGCATACCCAGTGCTTGGCGATTCCGGATTCCTTCTGTGCAACTGCTCCATCTTGTACTCGACACCTTCGATCCTCACGCTGGCCTGCCCACTGGAGAGTCGCTTCTCTTCACCCTCCTCCTCCTCCTCCTCATCCAGCACCACATCCGGAGCTCGGTGCCGCATCTTCCGCTCTGGGACAGAAAAACCCACGTCAAAAGGGCTGCGGACACAAGGGAGATGGGTTCCTTCTGCAGAGCTGCAGACTCCAGCTCAGTGGGAGCAGACTGGGCAGGAGCACGATCGGGACCAGTGCCGGAGTACTGCCAAGGTCACCGCAGCCTGCTCGGCCAAGTGCTGGTTGGCATAGACACAATGGGCCGAAGGGCCTGTTTCTATGCTGTGATTGGGGGGCAAGGGGGGAGTGATGGGAATGGTGAGTCATTGGGGGGGAAGGGGGGAGGAAGGGGGACTGGTTTGGGGGGAGCAGTTGGGGGGGAGCAGTTGTGGGGTTGTTGTGTGGGGGGGGGGCTTGGAGGGGAACGGTTTGGGGGGGCGAGAGGGGAGCAGTTGCAGGGGTGCAGTTTTGAGGGAAGAGCGAGGGGAAGGGTTTGAGGAGGTGAGGGGGAGCAGGGGAACGGTTTGGGGGACTGAGGGGGGAGCGTGGTTTGGAGGGAGTGCAGTTGGGGGGGGGGGGGGGGGGGGGGGGACCGGGGGAACGGCTGGGAGGGGGGGGGGGGGGAGTGAAAGGAATGGTTTGGAGGGGGTTAGGAGCAGCGGTTTGGGGGAGGGTTGGGGGGGGGGAAACGGTTCGGGAGGGAGCAGTTTGGGGGGAGGGGATGGTGCGGTTGGGGGGGGGAGCACGGTTTGGGGGGGAGGGGGGGATGGTGCAGTTTGGGGGGGAGCGCGGTTTGGGGGGGGGAGGGGATGGTGCGGTTTGGGGGGGGAGCGCGGTTTGGGGGGAGGGGGAGGGGATGGTGCGGTTTGGGGGGGGGAGCACGGTTTGGGGGGGGATGGTGCGGTTTGGGTAGGGAGCGGTTTGGGGGGAGGGGGAGGGGGCGGTCTGGTTGGTCTGCTGTCGAGGTGTAGGTGACAGGGCTGACCTCGGGGACGAGGGTGAAAGGTTGGTCAATGGTTACAGCAGCTTCTCATGAGCGGGATGTTCTTGAAGCAGCACCAGCCTCGGTGCCGTGGGAAGGCAGCAGGATTGTTGGAAATGTGTTGGAAAAGCACCAAGGGTTTCCCTGGTGCAGTCTCCAGGTTAATGACAGGAACGCCACCCCCCCAGGTCACACTGACATGTCTCACCTTCCTCTTCCTTCATCTTCCTCAGATCATCCTCTGCCACCAGCGACACCCGCTTGGGTCTCTCTGCTACCTGCTGTCTCACATCTATTTCAAAGTATTTTTGTCTGGCCCGGAATGTCCGCTGCTCGGGGCTCTCCAGCGGGCTGCCCGATGGTACCTTGTAATGGAGGACAGAACCGGTCACATCTCGGGCAGTGAGCAACACTTCTACACTGCAGGTAGACCCCTGACAAACCCTTTGTCAGCCTGGCTGGATGGTGGCACCATGCCAAGCCAGCCCTCAGTACCTCCACCCCACCCCACCCCACCTCACCCCCAGCAGGGATCATAAACCACAAATGATCCCTGACACCTGCCACAAAACTCCTACACTCACTCAAGGACAGGTACCAAACCAACCTCTCACTCCGGTTTCCAAGGCAACTGCCACTATAGGCCGGAGAGATCAATACTCATACTGTGTGCTTTCAGACAAAGGAGAACGTGCAGGCTCGGTACAGGTGGTTATTTTACAGCATTTGGTGCAGGGATCGGTGTCACTGGCATTTATTGCCCATCCTGAAATAGTCCTCATTGAGGAGCTGGTCAGCTGCCTTGTAGGGGGGCTCCTGGGCTGTAGGGAGACAGACAACGTCATTACAGCGGTACTCTGACTCAGTGACACTGAAGGAACGGCAATATATATTCCCAGTGAAGATAGAGAGTGGTTCGGAGGGGAACCTGCAGGGGGTGGTGTTCCCGTGTATCTGCAGCCCTTGTCCTTCTAGATGGAAGTCGTCGTGGGTTTGGAAGGTGCTGTCTGAGGGTCTTTGGTGAGTTTCTACAGTGCATCTTGTAGAGTGTACACACTGCTGCTACTGAGTGTGGGTGGGGGGAGGGAGGGGACGGTACACACTGCTGTTACTGAGTGTGGGTGGGGGAGGGAGGGGACGGTACACACTGCTGCTACTGAGTGTGGGTGGGGGGAGGGAGGGGACGGTACAAACTGCTGCTACTGAGTGTGGGTGGGGGGAGGGAGGGGACGGTACACACTGCTGCTACTGAGTGTGGGTGGGGGGAGGGAGGGGACGGTACACACTGCTGTTACTGAGCGTGGGTGGGGGAGGGAGGGGTCGGTACACACTGCTGTTACTGAGTGTGGGTGGGGGGAGGGAGGGGACGGTACACACTGCTGTTACTGAGCGTGGGTGGGGGGGAGGGGGGATGGTACACACTGCTGCTACTGAGTGTGGGTGGGGGGAGGGAGGGGACGGTACACACTGCTGTTACTGAGTGTGGGTGGGGGGAGGGAGGGGACGGTACACACTGCTGTTACTGAGTGTGGGTGGGGGAGGGAGGGGACGGTACACACTGCTGTTACTGAGTGTGGGTGGGGGGAGGGAGGGGATGGTACACACTGCTGTTACTGAGTGTGGGTGGGGGAGGGAGGGGACGGTACACACTGCTGTTACTGAGTGTGGGTGGGGGGAGGGAGGGGACGGTACACACTGCTGTTACTGAGTGTGGGTGGGGGGAGGGAGGGGACGGTACACACTGCTGTTACTGAGCGTGGGTGGGGGAGGGAGGGGACGGTACACACTGCTGTTACTGAGCGTGGGTGGGGGGAGGGAGGGGACGGTACACACTGCTGCTACTGAGTGTGGGTGGGGGGAGGGAGGGGACGGTACACACTGCTGTTACTGAGTGTGGGTGGGGGAGGGAGGGGACGGTACACACTGCTGTTACTGAGCGTGGGTGGGGGAGGGAGGGGACCGTACACACTGCTGTTACTGAGTGTGGGTGGGGGAGGGAGGGAGTGGGTGTTTGTGGATGTGGGGCCAATCAAGCGGCTGCTTTGTCCTGGATGGTGTTGAGTTTCTTGAGTGTTGTTGGAGCTGCCCCCGTCCAGGGCAAGTGGGGAATATTCCATCCCCCTCCTGCCTTGTAGATGGTGGACAGGCTTTGGGGAGTCAGGAGGTGGGTGACTCACTGCAGGACTCCCAGCCTCTGGCTACAAGAGCAGGTCACTGTGTTTACGTGGTGAGTCCAAGTGAGTGTCTGGTCACTGGTCACCCTCGGGATGTTGATAGTGGGGGATTCAGTGATGGTAACACCATTGAATGTCAAAGGGCGGTGGTTAGATTGGATCTAATTGGAGATGGTCATTGCTGATACTTGTGTGGTGTGAACATTATTTACCACTTGTCAGCCCAAGCCTGGATACTGTCCAGATCTTGCTGCATTTGAGCATGAACTGCTTCAGTCTCTGAGGAAATGTGAAAGGTGCTGAACACTGTGCAATCATCAGCAAACATCCCCACTCCTGACTTTATGCTGGAGAGAAGGGTATTGAAGCAGCTAGGCTAGGGCCAGAGCATGAGACACTTCCCTGAGGAGGACCCATCTACTGAGGTAGTGTGGGCTGACGTTACACTGCTGGGAGTTTTTTATAGGCCTCCGCAGAGTTCCAGGGAGGTGGAAGAGAGGATTAGCAAAATTATTCTGGGTAGGAGTGAAAGGAACGGGGTGGTCATTATGGGGGACTTTAACTTCCCCAACATTGACTGGAAATGCTATAACTCTAGTAAGTCGGATGGATCAGGTTTTGTCCAATGTGTACAGGACGGTTTCCTGACACAGTATGTCGAAGGGCCGACAAGAGGGAAGGCCACACTGGATCTGGTGCTTGGTAATGAACCAGGCCAGGTGTTTGATTCAGTTGTAGGTGAGCACTTTGGAGAGAGTGACCATAATTCAGTTCCGTTTAGTTCAGCGATGGAAAGGGATAGGTACTTGCCACGGGTCAAGAGTTATCGATGGGGCAAGGGCAATTACAATGCGATTAGGCAAGAATTGTGGGCAGCACGGTGGTTAGCACTGCTGCCTCATAGCGCCAGAGACCCGGGTTCAATTCCCACCTCAGGCAACTGTCTGTGTGGAGTTTGCACGTTCTCCCTGTGTGTACGTGGGTTTCCTCCGGGTGCTCCGGTTTCCTCCCACAGTCCAAAGATGTGCGGGTCAGGTGAACTGGCCATGTTAAATTGCCCGTAGTGTTAGGTAAGGGGCAAATGTAGGGGTATGGGTGGGTTTCGCTTCGGCGGGTCGGTGTGGTCACACTGTAAGTAATCTAATCTAATTAGGGTAGCAAAATGCAGGGGGTGCAGACAATGGAAATGTGGAGCTGGTTTAAGGAACAGATATTGTGTGTCCTTGATAGGTATGTCCCTGTCAGGCAGGGAGGAAGTGATAAGGTAAGGGAACCGTGGTTTACAACAGAAATTGCTTCTCTTGTTAAGCAGGAGGAGGAGGAGGCTTATGTGTTGATGAGGCAAGATGGTTCAGATGAGGTGATGGAGAGTTGCAGATCAGGAAGGATTTAAAGAGAGTTAAAAAGAACAAAGAGAGGACACGAGCTATCTTTAGCAAATGGAATAAAGAAGAACCCTAAAGCTTTTGATAGGAAAAAGGATGATTCGGGTAGGAATAGGGCCAGTCAAAGACAGAAGTGGGAAGTTGAGTGTGGACCCTGTGGAGATCGGAGAGGTGCTAAATGAACATTTCTCATCGGTTTTCACTCAGGAAAAGGAGAATATTGTAGAGGAGAAGAACGAGGTACGAGATATTAGACTAGAAAGGATCGAGGTTAGTTACAAACTAGTGTTATCAATTCTAGGAGGAGTGAAAGTAGACAAGTCCCCTGGGCCGGATGGGATTTATCCGAGGATTCTCTGGGAAGCGAGGGAGGAGATAGTTTGATCTTTGGGTTGTCATTGTCTACGGGTTTAGTACCTGAGGACTGGAGGATTGCAAATGTTGTGCCCTTGCTCAAGAAGGGCAGCAGAGATGACCCAGGTAATTATAGACCAGTGAGCCTTACTTCTGTTGTCGGAAAGGTTTTGGAAAGGATTATACAGGATCGGATTTATCATCATCTAGCAAGCAACAATTTGATTTCAGATAGTCAACATGGTTTCCTCAAGAGCAGGTCATGTCTCACATTGAGTTTTTTGAGAAGGTGACCAAGCATGTAGATGAGGGTAGGGCAGTTGACGTGGTATACATGGACTTCAGTAAAATCTATAAGGTTCCACATGGTAGGCTGTTGGAGAAAATGCAGAGGCATGGAATTGAGGGGGATTTAGCAGTTTGGATTAGAAACTGGCTTTCTGAAAGGAGGCAGCGAGTGGCGGTTGATGGGAAATATTCAGCCTGGAGTCTGGTTATTAGTGGTGTGCCACAAGGGTCTGTTTTGGGACCACTGCTGTTTGTCATTTTTATAAATGACTTAGACGCAGGCATAACATAGGTGGATGGATTAGTAAGTTTGCAGGTGACACTAAAGTCGGTGAAGTAGTGGTCAGTGTGGAAGAATGTTACAGGTTGCAGGGGGATTTGGATAAACTGCAGAATTGGGCTGAGAGGTGGCAAATGGAGTTCAATGCAGCTAAATGTGAGGTGATGCACTTTGGGAAGAATAACAGGAAGGCAGAGTACTGGGTCGATGGAAAGATTCTTGGTAGTGTGGATGTGCAGAGGGATCTTGGAGTCCATGTACAAAGATCCCTGAAAGTTGCCACCCAGGTGGATAGTGCTGTTAAGGCGGCATACAGTGTGTTAGCTTTCATTGGTAGAGGGATTGAGTTCCGAAACCACAATATCATGCTGCAACTATACAAAACGCTGGCGCGGCCACACTTGGAATATTGTGTACAGTTCTGCTCCCCATATTTCGGGAAGGATGTGGAAGCATTGGAAAAGGTGCAGAGGAAATTTACCAGGATGTTGCCTGGTCTGGAGGGAAGGTCTTATGAAGAAAGGCTGAGAGACTTGGGTCTGTTCTCATTGGAAAGAAGAAGGCTAAGGGGGGATTTAATAGAGACATACAAGATGGTCAGAGGATTAAATAGGGTCGACAGTGAAAGTATTTTAAGCAAAAGTGAAGACTGCAGATGCTGGAGACCAGAGTCGAGATTAGAGTGTTGCTGGAAAAGCACAGCAGGTCAGGCAGCATCCGAGGAGCAGGAAAATCAACGCTTTGGGGAAAAGGGTCTTTTTCCTTTCTGATGACGTCAGTTTGTACAAGGGGTATAGTTACAAACTGAGGGGTGATAGATTTAAGACAGATGTCAGAGGCAGGTTCTTTACTCAGAGAGTGGTAGGGGGGTGGAATGCCCTACCTGCTAATGTAGGTAACCCAGCCACACGAGGGAGATTTAAACAATCCTTAGATAAGCACATGGATGATGATGGGATAGTGTAGGGGGACGAGCTGACAATAGTTCACAGGTCGGTGCAACATCAAGGGCCGAAGGGCCTGTTCTGCGCTGTATTGTTCTACGTACACTGAGGAACTGTAATTATAGACCAGCGAGCCTTACGTTTGTAGCAGCAAAAGTTTTGGAAAGGATTATAAGAGATTGGATTTATAGTCATCTCGCAAGCAAGAGTTTGATTTCAGATAGTCAACATGGCTTTGTCAAGAGGAGGTCATGTCTCAAAACCCTTCTGTATGCTGCAGAGATGTCCTGGAGCTGAGATGACTGACCTCCAATAACAAGGGCCGGGTATGACTCTAACCAGTGGGGAGTTTGCCTCCAGATACCGATTGATTTCAGGTTTGTTAGGGCTTCCTGGCTAAGAGCAGCCTTGAATTTGAGAGTGTGAGAAAGTACTGGCACCTTTCAGAGCTCCATTGGCCGGTGAAACCTCCCAGGAGGCTTTGCAGCCCCGTTTACAGAGCCAGCCCCGTCACAGTGAGAGTGAAGGGACCAGCGAACAAGACTCACCTCGCCTGACCATTTGGGTTTAATTCTCTGTGTGAAGAAATCCTATGGGGAGGAAAGGAGCAGAATATTAAAAGGCAGCTGATGAGGTCGTCAGGAGTGAGGGGGGTGTTGGGGGTGAGGGGAAATCGATGTCAGGGCTTTAGGTGAATTGTATTTCTGGGGAGACAATGGCCCTGACTTTGGGGTCAGGAATGCCCGAGGCCTGATGGTGACGTTACAATCTGTCAGCAATAACACTGTTGAGCGTTGCCCTCCTTCTGATCATTACTGCACTTACTAATTAATCCTTAACACAACCAGCACCGACCTCACCATGGCAAGCAAACACCACACACAGATGGAATCAGAGAGTCAGAGAATCCTGACAGGACAAAGGCTGTTTGGGTGGTTGAGCCTGCACCTCACCCTAACCATACACTGACCCACAATCTCCCATGGCCAATTCACCCGGACCTGCACATCTTTGGACTGTGGGAGGAAACTGGAGCAGCTGGAGGGAACCCACGCAGACACGGGGAGAACGTGCAAACGTCCACACAGTCAGTCGCCTGAGGCTGGAATCGAACCTGGGTTCCTGGTGCTGGGACCACTGTGCCACCCAAAACAAGTGAGGAGAGACCTCTTCCACAATGAGCGCCCAGGGAGGGACCCCCCCCACCCCTCATAGAGAGCCCGGGGACCTCCTCCCCACCACACACACACACACACACTACACACACACACACACACACACAGAGCCAGGGGACCCCCCCTCACACAGAGCCTGGGGAGGGGACCCTCCCTCAAACAGAGCCTGGGGACCCCCCCCATACAGAGCCTGAGGAGGGCACATCCCCGCCCCCCAACACAGAGCCCGGGGAGGGGACACCCCTTCACCCCATCAGAGCCTGCCCCCCCCCCCACCACCACACACAGAGCCCAGGGAGGGGACCCTCCCTTACACAGAGCCCGGGGCCCCCCCCCTCACACAGAGGCTGGTGTCCACCCCCCCTCTCACACAGAGCCCGGGGACCCCCACCCCCCACACAGAGGCTGGTGTCCAACCCCCTCCCACACAGAGGCCAGGGATCACTACACACCCCCGCCTCACAGACCCCACCACCCCCACAAACTGGGGAGGGAAGGGTTATAAGGTCAGCTCAAAAACACTCACCGCCTTCAGTGGTAGTGGCAGCTCCTCTGGCCTGTGGAACGGGTTCGGACTGTTCCTGCCATCTGCCGATGTTGGAGCCACTGTCGGCCTCCCCCGGGGCAGTGGGTGGATAACCCCGGGCTTGGTCTGTACACCGGGGGGGGGGGGGGGGGAG